>NC_062974.1:15410009-15714533 GCF_023078275.1 Leguminivora glycinivorella | reverse complement strand
ATAGATGCGGACAAAATGCCAAAATAATGTATCCACCATTCTACAATATTAAAGTAAGCAATAAATTTACGGTATTTTCCATAGTGTCCATAATTTTTACTTATATTTCGTTTTCTGACTGAAACAACAATAAGCAATAGCTTGCTACCTGGGTTGTGGTGTAACCTAACGAAATATTGTAGATAAGACAATAGCTACAATAAAATTTATAATGCTAAATTGTAAAACCTGTCATTGAAATGCACTGGAGCCCTTCCATTTTTTTGCAGCAGTTAGAGGTGTTTTATAAAATGAGTTTATATTTATGTGACAGGTTAAGAATAGTAGCCCTAAATGTCAGTGCCATCAGCATCACCCACTCGTCCACATGACGAATGCCGTTTCCATCTGACGTATATACTCGTATTTAACCTAACACGAAATGACATAACAAGAGGGCGTGGGCGGACGCTATTGCCCTATTATTTTATTACTAAATCCGAGGCTACAGTAAACCAACACTGTTCTAGAGAAATTGACAGCAGTTCGAACATTGTGTTATTTGATTTGAACAATAGGGTCACCAAACTTGAATAATGAGAGTTCGTGAAATTATGAGAAATTAAGAAATATCTTTCTGATTTGATTTTTAATTGTTCTGGGTAGGTATTCACATTGCTGTAACCGTGAATGTACCTGTAGTGTCAGACTTATATTTGGTTGACTGTGCCAAGATTTTGTCACAATATATTTGACTAAAATTACAATTAATACAACTGTACCACCATCGTGCATTTTGTAATAATAATAATATTATAGGTTTGTAACTTCCTATGTACATTACATTGCCCTCAGCATAGGTATATTGGAAAACCTTGTTCAAACATAGATATGTTAGGAAATTATCCTTGTATTGTCTATAAATAATTATTAATTATAGTACATATTATACCTACTCGTACACGAATAAACGTAAATTACAGGAATTATATCTATTCTTCAACAAACCGCATTTCAATAGCGATAGATACCTATTGTGAAATAATTTTGCACACTGAACACGGTTGAGTAGAAAAACGTGAAAATATTATGTAAAATAGCTCTTCAGGACATAGTGTTAAACAAACATCGGTTCTTGCATTTACGACCCTTTAAAAATGATGTTGTTCATTTATCATCGAGATTATTTGTAGATTAACCAGCGATCCTTTTAATCCAGAACGGCCGATGTGGTGAATCTAAATATATAAAAGAAGAAGCTGACTGACTGACTGACTGACATACTTATCAACGCACAGCTGAAACCGCTGGTCCTAGAGATTTCAAATTTGGCACATAGGTTCCTTATATAGTGTAGAGGAGCACTAAGAAAGGATTTTCCAAAATTCACCTCCTAAGGGGGTCAAATGGGGGTTCAAAGTTTGTATGGGGAAACAAGATTAGTTTGACTATTTTATTCGAAACTTCACAGGAAGATTCCTTAAGACATATGACTGAATACGTGTTTCAGGTTTTTTGAAAATTTAACCCCTAAAAGGGTGAAAAGGGGGTGATAAAGTAAAAAAATCAATATGGGTATCGTTTTTATGGTTTATCGGGTCGCTGATCACGATAAATACAACGTTTTTAAAATCTAACGAGGCGGAAGTGAAATACCTTCTCCCCTGTTGTGGTGCAATGGGGTTTAAATATATAAAAGAAGATATTGACTGACTGATTGACATATCAACACAGCCGAAACCGCTGGTCCTAGAGATATCAAATTTGGCATATAGGTTCCTTATATGGCGTAGAGGAGAACTAAGAAAGGATTTTTCAAAATTTTCCTCTTAAAAGGGTGAAATGGGGGTTCAAAGTTTGTATGGGGAAACAAGATTAGTTTGACTATTTTATTCGAAACTTCACAGGAGGATTCCTAAAGACATATGACTAAATAAATGTTTCAGGTTTTTTGAAAATTTGACCCCTAAAGGGGTGCAAAGGGGGTAAAGTCAAAAACACAATAAGGGTATCGTTTTTATGGTTTATCGGGTCGCTGATCACGATAAATATAACGATTTTAAAATCTAATGAGGTGGAAAAGAAATTTTCTCCCCTGTTGTTGTGCAATGGGGTTAAAATATCCAAAATAGCCATAAGTATAGCTTTAGTTTTTATCTTTACTTCTGGTTCAAGAGATTTCAAATTGACACGGAAGTTCCTTAGAGGAGCACTAAGAAAGGATTTTTCAAAGTTCACCTCCTAGCATGATAATTTTACAGGGGCAAGGACAGGGACAGGGCCAGGGACAGGGACAAGGACAGGGACAGGGACAGGGTTAGGGATAGGGATAGGGATAGGGATTGGGATTGGGGGTAGGGATAGGGATAGGGATAGGGATAGGGATAGGGATAGGGATAGGGATTGGGATTGGGGGTAGGGATAGGGATAGGGATAGGGATAGGGATAGGGGTAGAAATAGGGATAAAAATAGGGGACGGGGACGGGGATAGGGATAGGGGAGGGACGGGGGCAGGGACGGGGACGGGGACAAAGATAGAGATAGGGACGAGGATAAGAATAGGGATTGGGGTCGGAATAATCGGTCGGCAATCGATATATAGGCTGTGTAAAATGCAGGTGGCTCAGTGGGAAGGGATTAGTAAGTAGGCATCGGCGAGTATCCTGCATCCGTAATAACTATTACATTCAATGTGCTGTAAGAAGATCGTTGTTTGCTTGCCTTTTATATGTTTACGTTTGCAATATAAGCAAAATGGAAAAAATTGTAAGCGATAATGCAAGGAAGTACTTTTTACCCTACCGACCATAGCGTCGAGATACTGGCTATGTGGGTTGTATGAAGTTTCCCCAGTATAAATATTTATATAGGTAAAATTCATACATATTCGTACCTACTACCTACGCTGTGGTCGCTGTGTAACAATTCTACAATCATTGCAAGAATTTCTTTAAAAACGATAGTAATATGTGTAAGGTACAGTCAGCCAAAACCGGACAGTACAGCAAATAGATCAGTTACAATGGCCCCCCAGTCGAAAATTGCCCCGCTTTACCTGAATCGAAATAATCGCGGACAGATGTACCTACAAAGAAACCTACGGATCCAAATGAAAATCTTATTTTTTGTAAACGTTTCAATAAGAATATTTTTATTACGCGGGCGAAGCCGCGGGTAAAAGCTAGTACATAATAAATATGACAATAATTTTATTATTGCTTGCTGATTGCCGATATTCTTATTTCATTTGTACGAATTCTTGCGCTGTCCTGCGTTAAGTAATGTTCTTATTCGAGTAATTAGATATATTTGGCAAAAATAATTCTACGTAGGTATTCAAAAGATTTCAAAAACAGCTATGTATGAAGTTATTATAATTACTACGAACTTATATATGTGATTTATGCATACTCTAGAGTCTAGAAGAACATTGAGTGGAACACCATAATAAATCCTAAGTAGGTATCTACGAAAAAAAGTAAACCTATTTGAAACTCGGCTTAGCGCTATATTAACTTAAAAGCAATGTAACAAAACAATCTTTGTAATCTAACCTGACATAACAAAATATAATTAATTATTATGCAACTAATTCAATTGAATTTGCGAATCGAGAACTCGTTTCAATATTCATCGACTATCACTAATTGATTTTATCACTAGAGATTCCTCCTTCCCGGGAAGTTGCGAAATACGGTGGCTTACCGCCGTCATCCGTTGCTCGGCTGATCAATTTTCTCCAAACGACTTAAAACACCATTGCTTCCGAGTATACTTACTGCGTTTTAGAAATTGGTTTATTTAGATTTTATTGCTCTGTTCTATCAATCTTCAAAGTGAGCAGGCGTTTCGAACTGGTCAGCTGAGTTTTATAAATTTCATAATAATGTTTAGTCGCATTCCTAGAATAGATTGGAACCACAGAACTTAATTTAGATAGAAGAAACAAATTCATATATTTGTATAGGGGCCGAGCGTGTCAAATTTTGTACTGAAGTTGATTCTTGCCTGTAATTTTAAATATGTCTCAGGCTCTTGATTGTTCATAATTTTTGTGTTGTTGCAATTGAATATCACGTAACGAGGCATTTTTTATGTTTTGGTTGACTTCAACTTACAAAAAAAACCGGCCAAGTGCGAGTCGGGCTCGCGCACAAAGGGTTCCGTAGCAGCAAAAAAATTACAGTTAAATCAACCTATCTCAAAAACTATAAGAGATACTTTGATCAAACCAAAAATCGTTGAAAGAGTTAATTAGCATGCATCACCTCTATTTTTTTTAGAATTTTATACCCCGTAGTTATAAAAATAGAGGGGGGGGACATACTTTTTACGACTTTGAGAGCTGATATCTCAAAAACCGTTCACTTTAAGAAAAATGTTTTTTAGAAAACTTTATATCATTTTAAAAGACCTTTCCATTGATACCCCACACGGGTATGTACATCGAAAAAAAAAATTTTCATCCCTCAGTTACATGTATGGGGGCCCCACCCCAATTCTTTTTTTACTATTTAGTGTCATAATTTTGTAGCGGTTCATACAACACATATTCCCATCAAATTTCATCACTGTAGTACTTATAGTTTCCGAGTAAATCGGCTGTGACAGACGGACAGACGGACAGACGGACAGACGGACAGACGGACATGACGAAACTATAAGGGTTCCGTTTTTGCCATTTTGGCTACGGAACCCTAAAAATTGACGCCCGAAAGCTGCAAGCTGCGAGTAAAGACGGACAACTCAGTGGATTTCACTGAGTTCATTTGACACGCTAAGTAGATACGTTTGCTTGATCTATGGTATATATGACATCTGTGATTGGAACTCATGATTGATCGATTAAAATTGGAGCAAAACATTTGGAGCTGATGTTTGGATGAAAACTGTAGCTTACTAAGTGTCGTTATTGGCATCATCATCCTCTCATGGCTCATGGAAGCCTGGGGTCCGCTTTGACCACTGACCCCAAGATTTGGCGAAGGCACTAGTTTTACGAAAGCGAAGAAAGTGTCGTTATTGCCATAGCTGTGTTAATTTTCTTAAGATAATTAAGTGACGAATCACGCAGTACATTGCTGCTGTGGACATACCATCGTCACCTTGGACATGACACTCAACTCCTAACACATTCGATGCCACTATTTTTTTACTGAAATACGAAACAAAGAAAGATGAGGCGGTATTCTTCCATTATAGGGTCCCCTCTTCAATAACAACAGCTCTGCTTTCATACAGGCTAATCTTTTATGCCCTGTTTTAAACCGGGAGAATATAAGCCTGTCTTCTTCAGATATCAACATCAACTTAAGTACTTTCGTAACTTCGTATAAAGTCCGTTAACTTTGTTCAAAAACGGACTTTATTTTCTGTGTGTAGAGTTTTCCGTTTCAAATAAGTTTAAAATGAAAAGAGGGTGTGAAAACAAACAGTCGGTTTACGGGCAGCGTGTCCACTCACAAGTGAGCCTGTCCCGCGGATAATGGCGCTCACGTCTAGTGGGATTTAAATAATGGGGCGTGAGGGGTCCAGGCCGTGGGTTCCTATTCCAACTACGAAGTGCAAGCGGGACTAGTGGCCAAGCTAACCAGTTTAATTGTGATCTATAGATACGTAAAAACTGTTGGATAATAAGAGTCTACTTACACTGGATGTTGAGCGCGCTAGCTGTCTCGGTGAGCAGTAGGCTCGTCACGTCCCAGCCTCTGTTTGTACAGTCCCGAGTAAAAGGACGCCAATCCGATGCTGCACGCACTGTAAATCCACTAAGCTACATTTAACTTTGGCATGTAATAACACGGTAAGAAGGCTCAGCATGAGGGTTTCCGGTAGGGCCGTGAAAATAGTCATTTGCAACAAGACAGCACAGTCCGAAAAATCTTGAGCGTGGCAGAGGGATCAAAAAGCTCACGCACAATTTTTTACCTTATCAATTCAAGTAGAACGATTTTTACAGTGAGTGGAATTAAATGACATTTCATCATTTTCAAATAGAGTGTTCGGAAAGTAAAGAGTCGTGAAATGTATGGGGTCCAATACATTCCACCAAGACACCACTTTTTATCTTTTTGTAAAAGACGTTTAAATGTACTTTTTTTTCCCTTTGAATTTAAATGTAAAATTCAAACAATAAAAATAAAAATAGGTACTTACCGAAAAAAATATTTATAAGATTTTCCTTAATTATCAATAATTCCGAACGCCCCTTAAAAGAGTTTTCGATTTAACTGTCAATGTCAAGTGATTTCCGTAATATTTTGTTTAGTTGAGGTTTCATTAGAATTTATTTAATATCGAGTTGTGTTCAATTGTGTTTCAATGTGAAAGCTAAACTTAATTGTTAAAATACCTTGAATAAGTGATGAAGAAGGAAAGACATTACCTAAATAAATCAGGTTAGTAATTTTCTGTGCAATATTAAAATTGTCTCGCTGCTTTGGTGAAAAACAAATCGGATCCGAAGATCTAATCTCAATAGGTAAATAGATAAACTATACATTGTTATACCTAACAGTATTGTTTTGTATAAATTATATAACTATGTATAGTTTATCGAACTTACTTACCTCTATCGTTCAATGCATATTCGAGCGACACAAAAAGCTGCTTATTAGTATTCTAGGATTTTTACGACAACTTTCAATCTGCCTTAATTCTCTTAACACTGCATTTTACGATCAGAAGCTCGTGCAGTTTCACACCAAATTATCGGAAAATCTGTTGGTTAAATACGATTAACCGGTATGTGCGGATAAGGCAGCACTACATGTCACTGAATGAATTTCCCATTTGCAAATGCTCTCGGCTTTACACAATAAGCTTTCCCCGTTTTACCGGGAAATAGTAAACAGCTTAACAAAATGCGTAACGACAGTATTCCGAGTATCCTCTAATTGGATTCGTGTTAATTGACAGTCTTTACATAAGTCAACTTGTTACTAGTCTGTTCATGCACAGCAGCATGTTTAGTTATAAAATGTGTACATGTGCCTTTGGTTAGTTAGATTAAAGTTCGAAGAATCTTCACAGTGATACACAAGCTTCTTTTTACGCAGGGCATAAAAGTCGAGCGAACGGAAGGATCCCTGTCTAATGGGCACATTACGTCGCGAATGAGCTCAATCGACTCACTCATTTCGGGCGACTTATGTGATGGTTTCGGTTTACTAAAGATACACGATAACGCATCGGGCTATATCATGCTGAAATATAAAGATGCGAGTAATATTATTTGCATGATATCAACGAGAGTGGTTTATTATTATACATTTCATGAGGAAGGGAGGGCATAAACCGCGTAGGGATTAAAAGCCTCTATGAAGGGAGGGGGATAATGAAGGCTGTCTCTTACTGTAGCTTTCGACTTGGGGGAGTGTAACTCCATTAAGAACTTATGTGTATGATTTAATGTATAACAGTATCGTTTAAATTACTTTTCACAAACACTCACAATGGGCTCTCACTTTCATTTATTTACGATCGAAAGTAATTACTAATTAGTATGGCAATATTCAAAAGCCGTTTCGGCATATACGATTTCAATAGCATTTCAATCAGAGATTTGTTTGTCCAAATTGCTCGTTTGCGGAGTAAAACAGTTATAAATGAACTTGATTTCAATAGGTGGAAATGTGTGTGAGAGTTAATTCTATTGTGTGATCGCTTGAATTCATTAAATTATATTCTCATACCGTACGTAGGTACATTCTGCAAAATTGTATTTGTCTCAGTTTAATGTTACATACATTGCGCTTTTGAAATATGTAGGTAGATGTATGAGTACAGAAACTATTCAGATCAATTTCAACACAAATACTTTAATCCGATTTGTTAAGTTGTAAAGTTCTGCAAACTTAAGACAGCGAAAAATATGATTTTCGGATACGGAAGACCGACATATACTCGTAGAGATACGAGTGGGCATTTTCGCGAGAACAATCACCAAAAAAAAAATTCTAAGATTTTATGTTTTTCCTCATTTTTCCTACTCAGAATCACGAGCCCTTTCGATCTAGGACAAAAAATGGTCCTAAAATTTTCTATTATTTCACATTCTTTCCATTTTGTAACCGCTGTAAGGTACAGCGGGGCAAATCTCGACTGGGCGGCAAATGTAACTGGTCCATTTTTTCCATGTTTTACAATGTTTACATTATTAAATAGAGTGTCCGCCGGTTATATATGGCAGGCGTGTTCAGCGGATACATGTAGAACTCAACATCATACTGTAATAATGGAAAAAATGGACGAGTTACAATTGACCCCCAGTCGAGATTTTCCCCGCTGTTTTACAAAGTGTTTGAAAAATGGTAACGAAGTGGAAAAATTAAATTTGGGACGATTTTTTTACCTAGTAAGATCGAAAAATTCTGAGTAGGAATAATTTTTAAGAAAAAAAAAACCGCCTTTCTTTGGGGTTCTGGTGATAAATACTTTCAAATGTTGGATTATGTTATCAATTCGTCTGTATATTTTTTAATGATTAGATATCTCAGTCATTTCTGAACAAATTTTGAAATTTGGATGATTCTGAAGTACTTACAGATAAGAATGATTATTAGCACGGAACTCTAACCAGGGGCGGCTCACTCTTCATCAGCAGTTCCACTGCACCAAATGTCACTGTTCTGGACGTAAGTGCATGCTGTTCTTATAAAAATACCAAAGTCACTATAAGTGTGCCGTTCAGATTTGAGGAGTTCCGTTCTGACCGTCATCAGCAGTTCCACTACACGAAATGTCACTGTTCTAGACGTAAGTGCATGCTGTTCTTATAAAAATACCAAAGTCATTATAAGTGTGCCGTTCAGATTTGAGGAGTTCCATTCTGACCATCATCAGGAGTTCCACTGCACCAAATGTCACTGTTCCGTACGTAAATGCATGCTGTTCCTTTAAAAACACAAAAATCACCATATGTATGCCTTTCAGATTTGAGGAGTTCCCTCGATTTCTCCAGGATCCCATCATCAGAACTGGGTTCTGAGAAAAATGGGACCAATCTGTATACATATACATTCAATAAAAAAAAAATAAATTCAAAATCGGTCCAGTAACGACGGAGTTATCGAGGAACAAACATTAAAAAAAACCGGCCAAGTGCGAGTTGGACTCGCCCACCGAGGGTTCCGTACAAACTTTCAATGGTTAAAATAATCATACCACTTATACTCATATTCATTTATTCATATTTGTAACGCCATTTTACACGTCAAGATTTGATTTAAAAAAATAATATTTATACAGCAATAATACTTAGAGAATAAATAGACAGAAGATTGAAATTACAAAAAGTTAGGCAATATTCACATAAAAAATGCACAAAAATATTGGGTTGGTAAGAAAGTAATGAGCGAATCATAACCAATATTGTAATTTTTATTTAATTTATTATTTTAATCATTTATCAAAAATATAACGGCCTTCGTTATCTAGTACTTGTCTCCATCGTTCTGGTAAAAAATGAATAGCATCGGCCAAGAAGTTCTTAGGTTTAGATTAAAAAAACTCAGCTATGTACTGTCGTAGATGGGCTTGATCATCGAACTTTTTTTCATTCAAGGCATTGCTTAGCGATCTGAACAATGCGTAATCCGTAGGTGCCAAGTCTGGAGAGTACGGTGGATGAGGTATCACTTTCCAACCTAGCTCCAATAGCTTTAGCCGAGTCACTTTTGCAATGTGTGGGCGAGCATTGTCATGTAAGAAAAAACTTTAGCATGCTGTGGACGATTCTGACAGATTTTTTGGTTTAAATTTTCAAGCTGATTACAGTATACTGATGCGGTAACAGTCATTCCACTTGGTAGGAGTTCCCAGTGAATAATACCATGAATATCCCACCAAACGGACAGCATAACTTTTTTCGGGTGAGGCTCTGTTTTTGGTGCCTCTATTCCTTTTTCGTTTGGAGCTAGCCACTGACGTTTGCGTGTGTGATTTATATATAAGACCCATTTTTCATCTCCAGTGATAAGATGGTCCAACCAGTTGAATGTGCGGCGAAAAGACAGAAGTTGTATGCAGATATCGGCACGGCGGTTTAGTTGATCTCTATCAAGTTCGTGCGGTATCCAAACACTGTATTTGTAGTTTTTTCCCAACTCGTGTAAATGTGTTTCTATGGTGACATGAGAGCAGCCTAACTCGGTAGCAAGAGTACGACTCGTTAGCCTCGGATCTCCTTCAATTAAGGTTTTTAATTTGGCCACATCAATCTTCACCGGTCGACCAGACTTAGGTTGATCTGATAATGAAAAGTCGCCACTACGAAACCGCTGGAACCATCGTTTCGCCGTGGCCTCAGACACAACTTCAGGAGCAACACGCTGACATATATTACGCACTGCTTCGGCGGCTGAATGGCCAGACTGAAATTCATATAGTAAGCAATGCCTTACATGCACTTTTAATTCGTCCATTTTCTTCCTTATATTAGCTCGGCGACAGCTAGTGAATGACTGACGAGAAACTGTGCGACTCGCCCTTTACATACTTTCGACCATAGAAGATTCTAGAACTCTCTCAAAAATTTTGTGGAATTCAATCGATCGCTCATTACTTTCTTACCAACCCAATATTTTTCTAATTAGGTAATAAAAAAATTGTCATTAGTGTAGAACGGGTGCTCGACCAGCCAATTTTTTAAGCGATAGGTACTTAAAGTTCGACACACTAGGCGCTTCAACCACATATTGCGGCAATTTATTATAGACGGCAGGGTCCATCACATGTGTTAATTTGACCGTAAATTGGATTTCGCCAATTTACGGTCGATACCTACTAACTTTCCGGCATTTCGAATGTTGTACTTGGAACAAATGTTGTTAGTTTTGTCCCTGAATATATTATGTATAATAGTACAAGTACAGAAGGCTCCTTTGATGTTCACAAAATGACGCCATTCTTAATTCTTACCTATATTAACAAACGGACCGCACGCGAGCAGCCAACATTGAATTTTTCCCCTCACTAGCTCGGAAACACGTGTTTTGTCCTTTAATACCAGCGGGTAAAAACGCATTTTACCCACTAGTGAGTGGGTAAAGTAATTTGACCTTGAATAAATTCAAATGAACTGCTTTAACATTGATAAAAGTAGGTGAATCTAGTAATAAAGATCATTTACCACCTGTGGAACTACTGGAAGCAGTGATAAACGCATTTCTTGCGTTGTAGTTTCCTCGCTACAGTGAGGGGAAAAGTTTTGTGTTACACGCGGGTGCAAATGTATTTTACTTCTCGTGTGTTAAAAAACTCGCAAGTTCAGGATTCTATAAATAACTCGCAAGTTCATGATTCTTCAAATAACTATTATACAAATAACTATTATTGCGCCGCGCGAACTCGCGGCCGCTGACATGTACTTGTAGCGCAGCGATAGAATCGCGGAGTGAGCCGCCCCTGGTTTTGTATGCTGCCAAGTTCTCTCTTACATAAATGGCTACCTGCATGATAACTTTTGCAGGCAGTGTAATGAGTGTAAAGCTAGGAACATACTACGCGGACGTCCGTCGTAAATCGACCGCGACCGCGACCGAACAGTGTGCACGGAACAAAACATCCAGCGAGCCAGATTTCGAACGGACGACCATGCGCTCAAAGCCACGTCCACGTCCGTCGACCGATAGTTTGCACGGTTAAGTGTATATTCATTGTCCAGATCCCCGTCCGCGGTCGATTTACGACGGACGTCCGCGTAGTGTGTTCCTAGCTTAAGGATTCTTATTTTTTAAAGAGTTCTTTGGCCGGAGTGTCTACTGTCTACAGGTACCTGAGCAACGATCCTGACAGCTCGTTTCTGAAAGCGAAAGACCCTCTCCCATTCAGGACAACATCCCCAGACCAGACCTCCGCAACGTACTGTATTAATGAATGGACAGTGGCGAAATAGCATGTCCGGGCTACTTCTGGAGCCACAGACTTTGCAACTCGACCTAAGGCAAAGCACGCACTGCCCCGACTACCACACGGTTTATCTACTTGCTGGTCCCATTTTAAGCCCTGATCAATCTTTAAACCTAGGAAAGTAGTCGTGGATGCCTGTTCAAGTATTTTCCCATTAATTA
This sequence comes from Leguminivora glycinivorella, assembly GCF_023078275.1. Lineage (NCBI taxonomy): Eukaryota > Metazoa > Arthropoda > Insecta > Lepidoptera > Tortricidae > Leguminivora > Leguminivora glycinivorella. The sequence goes on along the minus strand of NC_062974.1, from coordinate 15,702,482 downwards.
TGAACTATCAACGGCGTGGTCATGCGGCCCGAAAGATTAAAATGCACAAAGTGTAATTAAAATGTTGGCAGCCTGTATCGCAACTGGAGGACCTACGGAAGTAATTAGGACAATAGATCCTTCCTCCTTCCTCCTTCCTTCCTTCCTCCTCCTTCCTTCGGTCCTTTGAGTCGTCGGCACCCAGGCCCCTTCTAAGTACAGGTTTGTACAAGTTTCTAATGAGTCGACTCGGCAACGCACATGTGCCACTCCTTGAGTGGCAGGCGTCCATATGTAACAGTGACCGCTTTCCATCAGGCGGACCGTATGCATGTTTGCCACCTACGTGGTACAAAAAAAAATCTCGACGAATTCACCTTAAACATTAAAAACTAAATCAAAATCGATTGATTCGTTCGGGAGCTATGATGCCAGACAGACATGTCAAGCATCAAACCTATTATTATTATTATTATTATAACACTCCTTCGTTTTTGCGTTGGTGGTTAAAAACAAGAAACCTTCAAAACTATAATAAAACACAATTTTCTATGAAAATCGGTAAAGTGCGAGTCGGATTTCGACATTTCCATACAAAAAGGTCATGAGCGCCTGACGACATGTGATAGCAACGTACACTAGATTTGTACTTTAAAGATTTTGCGTATATTTTGGAAACTATAAGAGATAGAGCAAATAGACTTCAGATTTTGGTTGTCGGTGGCACAATTTTTTTGTTTTCGTATATATACACCATTTTTTGGACCTATTAGGGCAATATTATGGTCAGTGCAGTTCTAAACAGTCTTAAGCGCCTCTTTTTTAGTAGGAACTTAAGTCATTTTGGCAAATGATTAAAATTTTTAACAATTTCTAAACAGAAATGAATTTCTTTCTACCTGTCCATGGCGCTCACAAAATTTCAAAACATTTATTAAGTACTTGCAGCGGCAGTGAGTGAAAATCTCAATTTGAGTTTTTTTCTCTTAAGTCCGACTTACGCTTGACTGTAGATTTCTAATAGGTTTTCCTGTAATCTACAGGTAGAGGGCTACCTCGTGTATTTTTTTGAAAATTTTACGCTAAGTAGTTTCGGAGATAATGGTCATTTTTCTTAAATAACTTCTAAATTACCAAAATAAAAACTATAAAAAAATATATTTGAAATGCTTATAAAATGCTCTTTCATTTGATATGTATCACAATATAGTTCTCATAACTTTGATTTTTAATTTTCAATTTTACCCCCCAAAAGTGCCCCTTATGATTAAATTTCGTTTAATTTCATTTAATTATACTGCATGTCCGTCTTTGGGCCACAGGTTTACATACGTGTGCCAAATTTCAAGTAAATCGGTCCAGTAGTTTCGGAGAAATCGGCTGTGACAGAGGGACAGACAGACACGCGAGTGATCCTATAAGGGTTCCGTTTTTCCTCTTTGAGGTACGGAACCCTAAAAAAATACAGACGAATTGAAAACCCCTTCCTTTGAGATTTGGAAGGCGGTTAAAAACAAAATTTACCTATTTTGAAAAAAAAAAAAGGTTTTGAATATTTTTTCGTGAAAATGCCCGAGTATGACTACGGTACGGAGCGGGAGCGTCAACGTTTGAACTAGTTACAGGCCCAGATCTGCGCAGAACTTTTCACCAATAGGACCACAATTATGATTAATTTTTTTTTATGTATTTGTATGTTTATGTATTGTATTTTATTTTTATGTGTGTAGTATATTGTTTTGCGTAGTATAGTTTGTGCTAGATTTCCTCTAAGTCTACATTTAGTACACCTACTTGCAAGGTTAAATTTATTATTCTCCGCCTAGGTAATGTTGTCTGGAAGAGATCGCTCATTAGCGATAAGACCGCCTCTTGTTTTACCTCTTAAGTTGTTGTTTATTTATACTTGCTATGTTGTTTCGTGTATTGAGGGGTGCAATAAAGAGTATTTGTATTGTATTGTATTGTATTGTATGAATATTGATAGGTAACTTGTCACTACCTATATTATTTGCAGCATCCAAGCTTACTAGGCTGAATAGATAACACGCTCTACTATGAGATTAAATATGTTGACGACAGATGTTACATAACGCATAGATTGGATTCCAATGCTATGATCCATCTATGTTTGGTTGCCGCAATAAAACTGGTGTTCTCAGGCCTGTCGACAGCAGCGTAATGTAACCGAAGCATAAAGGTGCAACTGCAAAACTGCAGTCCATCACGTCGATGTCACGGTCACGCGCGGTTGCGTCACGCCACGCGCCGCGGCGGCAGTGGGCTCGCGGCCTTATGCTCCACTAGCCTGGCTGACCACTGAGCTGTACCCACTCCCAATTTAGGTTAGCACATTTTAGTTAACTGTACGCTGCTGCGTAGCGAATATATAAAAGTTGCTGTTTAGTGTCCACGACAAACCGTAAATCAATTTGATTTGTGTATGTTATGTTGTCGTCATAGAATGTTTATAATACATATAGTTTGTGATACAACCATAAACATACAGATGTCGTGCATACTTACTCACTGCTATGGTGCGATGATCCGAAATGGATAATGATCTCTAACTCCTAAGACCGATACACAGAGAAATTTGCATTGTGAATTTTAACAAGTTCGACTTGTTGCGGTTTATCCGTTTGAATCAGCCAAACGTATGTTTAAAACAATATGTGTCAGGTTGTTTTTATAAAATCGACTTGTTGATTCAAATATATTGCCGATTCAAATGACAAGTAGCTTGTTGTTTGAACCAAAGAGCACGTAGGCGCTATTTTAACCAAAAAACTTGTTGAACGAACATGAAAACTGGTTGTATTTTCTCTCAGTGTAGGTATGCGTTTCTGTCCAATACCGTTTTTGTCCATGTAATGCAATGTGCCTATAACGTGTCATGTCATGATATTTCAGTCTGACAGGACTCATACAATTTACATCAATGACGATAAAATAAGAAAATTTTGAAAAGAATAAAAAACTACTGGCAAATGGAAAATTTTCTTATACTCGTATTGTTTAACACGACGATGTCGACGATTTCAATATTATATTGATGGTAGCGTCGAATTTGTTATTTATCATTATCAAGCACAAGTGTGCAACTATATGATATCAACTATATCTAACAATTATATGATTTCGGTTTGTACTTGGTTTGTACAAAACAAGAAGGTTTTTTTTTTACCCACTCTCAATACCCGCCTGCAACCCACAAGAAGGTTCTTTTTTACGATTTTCATACCTATCCGTTTCACAAACACCAACGACTGCGTAGAAACTTGAAGACACTTATAGAAAACTTGGTGATTCAATCAATTGGATAAAGAGAAACCTGGATAAGAACTGTATGGATGGATGCAACTATATATTTACGATCCAAAGTGCTCACACCAGATCTGTAGCGTAGACCTATAAGAACAAACTTCACTTTTTCCAATGAACAGGTTACTACATAGTATGCCCTGGTGCAGTGGCACATAGCAAGTATCTTGATGAACCTAATAACATGCGTCTTGTAAGACTTCTTGCTTAACTTAGCATGCAAAATCCACCCATGCATACTAATGGTTTCTGGGCTCTGTGGACCTTTTTCATACAGGCAATCATATTATAATGTGCTGTGAGGTTTTACAGTTGTGGCATTGTTCTCGTGATGCGATAATGCGACATAAAATTGGATCTACATAAATAAATATACTACACATTAAACGATCTTAGGGTGTATATACATCTGTGGTCAGCTACATATATCTAAATAAGTATAGAGGGAAACAAATCTGTGCATATCAAAGTTTTTTTGTTTTTCATGAATTTTGCTAATACTCGTACTTAGTAATCTAACAGAAAATGGGAGCCTCGCCTCGAACTTAGAATTATTCTCCGAAAACTCTAAAATTACAGATTTATTTATGGCAAAATGGAATAGGTTATCATAAATTGAAGTGAAACCGAATTTTACAATATTATAAACCGTGGCCGAAGCGATAGGCAAAAAAAATGTGGTGGATGAGTGTTTGAATTGTTACCTTATTTAAAAATGATTCCGATTAAACAGTAAATAATTCCGTTACTATTGGGAAAGTATGTTATATATTTCTTAGCGAATCCCGAACCAACAGTCTTGAAACTCTACCTACAATAAAATTCTCCGGTACGGTAAGTAATGTAAGTATCTAAATAATCTTGTCTGAACAAGAATTGGAACAATAATAAATTAAGGAAAAAGGAAAATAAAAAGCATTCGTTCGTAAAAACCTACTTATTTCTCGAATGTATACATATGTGTCGCAATAAATAGCAGTTTTTGAACAAGTTTATATACAAATCATACAATATTTTATGCAACCGTTGCTTAATAGAGGTAAAAAACGGCAATTGGCGTGCGTGACAATTTAAGGCGAAGCCCAACTTTGACTAATTTATTAAAAACCCACGAGTATTTTTTTGAATCAGTAACACTTTCGAAACCGGGCTCTACGCGGCGCTACGACATTTTCGCTACATACGGGGAAACCCATGTAATCGGCTACGCTTCTACGAGCGGTGTGCCCGACAGTCGGGTTCTTGGTAGCGAAAGTGTTAAACAACGTTGCACACGATACTTTTTCTACAAAAATGCATATTTAACTTGATACTTGAATTGCTTAGTTTTTTAAATAAATTTACAAATAATAAATACGCTATTTGTTGACTGGTTTTTATAACAGTAAATATATACTCGTAATTATTATAGCAGGAAGCAATGTCAGATAAAAAACGAAGCGAAGCAAGTAGCGGTTATGGTTCACGGACCCAATGAATTCAATGATTATTACATGCGGTTCTTCATTAGTTCCTATTATGTTATTCGTATGCAGTAACTAATCATATTTTAAATAAATATAAATGCGGAAGTGTATTTTACTCGTATTACCCAATTTACAAAGAAGTTTAAATTATCTTTTTGACATATTTGGAGCCTTAACACATGATAGTTAGATTATATAGTCTGTCACTGTCACACCTAGTTATCTACATATAAAGAAAAAGAGCACACAATCTCGTATTCAGCCCCCGTGGGGTTTAATAGTGGCAGATAGTTGATACGTGATTGGATCGATTTACACCCTCACATTTTTTATGTGCCGACGGAACACCGTTGCTATCACGTCGATTCCAATATTTCAAATACGTCGTGAATTTTGTAAGTACTCAGGCTGGAGAGAGTTATAGACACGAGTTTACAAAATCCTTACCTCCTGACTCTCCTGAGTTACTACACACAATGTTTTTCATAATATTTGAGAGGAAAACACAGAGAAAAATCATAAGGTAAAACCTTCAACGAATGGCGGTGTTGTACTGCTCGTTGCTATGGCAACGCGGTCAAGCGCAAATCGAGATGGCCGTCACAATTTCCCGTCAGGTTGCAAATTATAACGATTTATCTACGTGAAATTTACAAAATAAATGTAAAACACTCTGAAATAATTGTAAAACATAAATAAAATGCATTTTTCATACCGTATAATATTTTCTTATAGCTTAATAGTCAAATTATATAATATTGTCTTCGGTTACCGCGATAGTTACTCATGAAATAAAACTATGGAAACGGATTAAATCGCGTATAATGAATTTAAAATACATCCCGACGTTTCGAACTCTTTACAGCGTTCGTGGTCAACGGGTGACTGAGGAAAAATTAAAATGTGCAAAAGCTACCCACTTACAAGAAATATTAACGAAACCATGACCACAAATAATATAGATTTCTAAGGCAGGTTCACACACTATTAATAAAGCTAGTTATACAATATTCAAAAAATTTTACCATTGCTCTGTTAAAAAATAATTAACCAATTAATCTACACAAAATTGACAAAGAAACAAACTGCAAATGTCCAACACCATACAACACAAATGCCTCACAGCCTTCGTCGTGCTTGTTCCATTATCAGATGTACTACTGGATCCCAAGCCGGTGGTAAAGTAAAGCCATCCTCTCTATTAAAGTTTGGATATTTCTTGATCTCAATGGCCTCTCGCAACATTCTGGGTATATATCGCTTCTCCTTAGCGAGAACCAGAGGCTTGTCAAACTTTATAGCATGATTGACTTTATCCATGACATGTTCAGAGACTGCAGACCTTTGCCGACGGTGCTTGACATCCGCTATGTGTTCCTTCACCCGTGTGGAAATGCTTCGTTTCGTCTGTCCCACATATGACAGGCCGCACTCACAGTCTAGCCTGTACACTCCCGCGCTTTGTAGAGGAGTTTGACATTTCACAGGCCTCAGGAATTGGGACATCTTCTTCATAGGCTTGAAATAAGTTTTAATAGAAGCCCGTTTCAAGATGTGGCTGATCCTATCTGTGACCCCTCTAACAAAAGGGAGAATTGCAGGCCGGCGCTCGACTGTAGGGATCTTCAAACGGGCCTTCTGCTTGACACGCGGTATCTTGAGCTCGTTCGCCAACAGCGCCTGCCTGGCATGTCGAAGCTCCGCGGTCAAATGTTGGTCGTCACATATCCTTTGGGCTCTCTGAAACAAAGATTTGCCTACAGTAGCTAGTTGACTAGCAGTTGCTAGTAGCGATTTAATCCGTTTCCATAGTTTTATTTCATGAGTCAAATTATAGTTGTGCAAAAGAAAATCCTTGGCTGATTGAAACATCCTTTGCCTGAAGTATTGTACGGATTGTATTAATTTTTAATACTAAATCCATTACTCCCTTGGGAATAAAACAGTACATTATTCTTCAGTACACGTAGGCGCAATGACACCTTTAAACAGCAAATGTGATGAAAAAGTGGTAACATCGTAGTGTCGTTCATAATAACTCAATACCTTTGCAAGAAAGCCAAGAAAACGGGACGATGATGCCACTTTTTAATTTCTGTTTAAGTAGATTTTTTTCGGGCTGTAAGGTAACGGATCCAATCATGGACAGTTTAAGAAAAAAATTCGCCTGTTTTTGATATTTCACTCATAAATGTAAAAATTCTACCGCTAAGCGTGTTAAATATTGAATGTCCTATCCTTCCTTTACATTTCAAGCGTATTGCAGAATAAATACTCCTATTAGTTTCTTCCTACTTAACAAATTAAAACTAGGTGTTTTTTCTCCAATTATGGACGGCAGTTCTCCAGTAATGGATCTCCCATTATGGACAGTGAAATAAGTTTAAAATTTTACTTTTAAAGCCAATTGATACTTAATTAGTCAATTATATATACCCCAAATAAAATTTGTTTGTATTATTTTAACATAGGATTGTATCTTGTAAATTGTTCCTTGTCCATCATAGGAGGTAGGCAGTTTTTGGGTTCCAGTAATGGACACTCGCAAAATAACGCTATTTCTTTATATCTTTGGAGCAACAAACTAGTATGTTTTATACCTTATCTCATGCTTGATGCAGTAAGTAAAACGCATTCAAGTTTACACCGATTATTATTTTTTTATTATTTTATACATGAACTCAACTCTCTTAGCAACATTACTAAGAATTCGTCTTGATATTTTTTTCAGTAAACTGATGAATTTTATCTTGTCGCCAAATCCTTCAGAAATAACCGAATTAATTGAAACTTCAAAATGAAACAGCTCTACAACTCTAGTTGATGGTACATAGCCGTCAGTTTTTAGAAACTAATTTTAGACACTTATTTTTAAGGATTTGTGTTTTTTTGTCCATAATGGCATCACCGTCCATTATGGGGTATTTCACCTTACGTAAATTTTTAGAGTTAGAGGAAATCATACGTGTATTTTGTACCTAAATGTACCTGTTTTACAGTAATGTAAATACGATATAATTGTTACATTTATGTAATTATTTTAAAAAGTAACATTTTCTTTGTAAAATCTAAATGCTAAAAAAATGAGAAGTTGTACCTAATGCCTGTAATAGACGAGAAAATAACACGTTCATAAATTGTAATTTGACCTAACTGTATACAGCTATGTTTATTTTCCTGTTCTTATAATATAATACCTATTACTCATTTGAGGAAATTAGTTGTCTTTGTTTTTATTGTTTTTTACAAGTTTATTTTTTCAGTTACGAGTTATTCTATTTAAGTATCATGAAAAATTTAATTTGTACCACCAATCAAATTATTCTAACATTTAGTTATACCTAATGTAAAATACCCTATAATGGACGGTGATGCCATTATGGACAAAAAAAAACACAAATCCTTAAAAATAAATATCTAAAAACTGACGGCATTGTACCATAAACATAAACAAGAGTCATAGAGCTGCTTAATTTTGAAATTTTCTTAATTCGGTCATTTCTGAAGGATTTGGCGGCAAGATAAAAGTGATCAGTTTAAGTACTGAAAAAATATCAGGACGAATTTTCTTAGTAATGTTACTAAGAGAGTTGAGTTCATGAATAAAATAATAAATAAATAATACTCGGTGTAAACTTGAATGAGTTTTACTTACTGCATTAACCTTGAGATAAAGTATAAAACATACTAGTTTTTTACTCCAAAGATATAAAGAAATAGTGTTATTTTGCGATTTGTTAACTATGAGGAAACCAATAGCAGTATCTATTCTGCAATACACTTGAAATGTAAAAGAAGGATAGGATATTCAAGTTTTAACACGCTGAGCGGTAGAATTTTTACATGTATCAGTGAAATATCAAAAATAGGCAAAATTTTATCTTAAACTGTCCATGATTGGGTCCGTCACCGTTATAATAAATAATTATTATTATTCGGATGTCAATAAAATATCTCTATCTCTATTGATATAAATTAACATACATTAACAGTGATTAAGAAATCGTCAAGAGATTTTTTTATAAAAGTAGGTATATTGCTAGTATTTGAATTGTACATAAATATGCATAATATATCATTGGTCAAATGAAAAACCAGCGGCAGATTTATGTTGTAAAACTTGTAAAATGTATTTTTGTTACGAATAAATGAGAGTTATGATGTAGAGTAGAGTAGATCCATTCATAAAGTCTCGTAAATAATATAGGTACATAATTACATGTATGTCAAGTGTTGTGTCATATATAATAAGTATTGTGTATGTATATCTATCGAAAACGAGGTCAGTTCCAAAGTTAGATCTCTTTATCTATTGACATTTTGAATATTTGCTCAGTATGCGGCAGTAGCTGGTTGCCTGTCTAAATAGTGTTATCGAAGTTAAAGACTAGCTCAAACCAACAGCAATGGCGGGCCGGCAATTGACCCTAATATCTGTTGACAACGAATTATCGCTACTCGACATTTCGAGTACATCACACGCCTCGAAATTGTTAACAAGGGCTTTCATAGATTACGATACGAGTTTCAAAATAGAGTGACAAAGAGTTTGTTGGGTGTTTTTGAAAGTTTGGGAAATTATTTGAAGTTGACGCTTTGCAGTAATAGGTTAGATGCTTATTTTCAAATAAACGTAAGTCCAAAATATGTAACACTATATTTTTGTTTGAGAAGTTATTCGTATAAAGATACGATCAAATCGTTCTTACAGTAAGCAACAAACTGGGATTTTGACGAGACTTTGACGACATACGATATGAGATGAGTCATTAATATTATCTGTGAGTCAAAATGTTTTCTATTTTTCTATCAAGGAGGAATAATAAGTGCTGCTAAGGTTTTTTTTAATCTGCCTCCGTAGCTCAGTTTTTCAGAGCTATTGGGTTGGAGTATGTTCAGAGCTTTTCTCCCAAATACGTTACGGCTCGAGTCCTGCCAGAAATGTAAATATTTTCATTCATAAAAAAATGTACACCATCCCAAATCGAGATAAGAGATATTCACAACCACAGCATTTTTTAGAATGTCCGTTAGATAATTTCATTGGTACCTGTTGGAGAGTAAAGAGATAGGGGTAGGGGCCGGGCCGGTTGAGACGGAAGTCGGCACGTTTATCTGGCCGGGTGGCTATCGCAGGAAGTCCTTGCCTCCACTGGGCCAGCTATCAATAGCTGCGATTAAACTGTATGCAAGAAATAATTGCCTGCTTCTATCGGATAAAGTCTTTGCAACTGTTGCGGGTTATGAGCTTGTTTTATATCGATAATAACTGTGGCTGTTTTACACAGTTATTCCTGTATTTATTTACTATTTACCTTTGATATCATATCAGGAACAAATTCTGCCTAAACGTAATTGGAAAAATTTGCCTTATTGCGGACAATTGAACATGCAGACAGATACAGGCGACTTGATGGTTTTTAAGGTGTTGATAGTTCATATAGTCCGTTCGTTTGTTTGTTACCCATAATCTACCCGTATGCATTCATTTTGAGTTTGAATTTTGGGTTTCTTTTCATATGGGAAACGAAAGTAACGCAACCATTAGTAAGCGAAGTGAAACCACACAATGAGTTGATACGTAAGACGTTCAAAGCATGCCTATCATCATTTGCTTGCCCTTATCCCATTCACTTGGGGTCAGCGCAACATGTGTTTTTCTTCCATATCGTTCGTCATCTCATAATTCTCATGAAACATTTAATTGCGTTCGCTTCATATCAATTTAACTCTTACACAGTCTATCCACGTTTCTTGGTTTTACTTCCCTCCACATTCATTTGTTCCTTTCCCATCATCATGAGGAATGAGGAAGTTAAAAATCGCGCGCGTTTTGTTTACTATCCGAGCTCCGAAAAGTTATCGCAGCTGACGTAGCTTAACATTGCAATGACCCGTTCAATCAGCGAAACAGCAGTTCAGCAAGGTCAGTTGATTATTAATGATATCCATGGCGATGATCTACTGACCTCATTACTGCGCAGAATTGATTCGTTCGGAAATGTTGCGCGAGTACCAGCGGAGCGTAGCGATTAGTATATTATTTTTGTATATACTACGTCGGTGGCAAACAAGCATACGGTCCGCCTGATGGAAAGCGGTCTTCGTAACCTATGAACGCCTGCAACTCATGCGCGTTGCCAACCCATTAGAAGCTTGTACACTCCCTTTTGCTGTGTTAAGTACACAGCAAAAAAGAGTGTACAAGTTCCAAGGAGGGTTCGGGTTGTCGACGACTCAAAGGACAATAGACGGAACAAATTAATTCCGTAGATCCTTCCGTCACCAGCACACCGCACCCTCGTCGATGATTGAAGAATAAGGTCTACAAGTCTACACACAACATCTAAGTGCTGTAACTATAACTCCACCTCCTGATTTGCTGATATTACAAAAGTTGTGAATGATCAATAAAAGTCTATGTCTCTGTCAAACTTATACGTTTTGCGCAGCGTAAAATATTTGATGTTGTCCATATGCGTGTGCGTGAACAAGTCAGTCGCTTGCGGCATAATACACGTATGTATTTATTTTTTCAGTACAGATGGTGTTTTTTTACGCACTAGTGCGAGATATGGTTCATTTCTTGTCAGGTCGAAACTTCGGAGGGCCATCTGTACTGAAAAACGTCGTACGATACACGTGCGAAAAGGAAATTCGTAACTCGTGTAGATTTAAATTTAAAACACTCCCTCATGTTTTAATCTATCGCCACTCGTTTCGAAGTTCCTCTTTTTCGCACTTGTATCGTAATGTACTCATTTTATTTTTTTTTTTTTTTTTTTTTTTTTATGGGATAGGAGGCAAACGAGCACACAGCTTATCAAAAATATGTCCCATAGCACTTTATGTCGGCGGAATAAGGTCTCGGTACATATTTTTGAGCGGATAAAATCGATACGTATTTTTGCACTTGACTGTACTATTTTATTTTGGTTACGGCGCGCACAGTTTTTGGGTTAGGATCTTAGGATCCTATTTGTCTCCATGTTTTCTCTTAGTCGCCTTATACGACACCCAATGGGACGAAATGGGGTGGTAAAACTATTTATTGTGTCGACACCACAGGGCACTACGTGGTATACTCCTATTTTTCGGGCTCTAATCAGGCTTCCACACATATCGTTATCCTCACATGTTTCGTTGGTATGGTAGCGATCTATTTCGGAGGGAGTCAAACACTAACGAGGGGTCAGATGGTTGCTATGATTTATAATGATCGCCCAGTAAACAGGACGGCGGTTTATCGCGCCGACCCGCCGGCTCTTCACCCCGGCGAGCGCTGCACCTCCGCGTGTGTCAATCGCTTACAGAACATGCGGGTAGTGAACCAGTGGCCGTATCATGGTCGTGCTTTTGTCACTTTTCATATCATGCGTCACTTTCGCACTTACATACTTGTTAGAGCGTGACAGACATGGTGACAAATGATAGACAGCCGTTCATGAACTGTCCAGCCCTGCATTATGTAGTAGGGAAGTCAAGTAGTGGTCTACTTATTGGACAAGTAACAGAGTCTTTACCAGCTAAGTATCCAGTGGCAGTGTGCAGAAATGTCTTTGTTATTGTCAAATTAATGAAAATCTGTGCCGTGTTGCCGTCATGACTTAATAAAGACACTTTGTTGCTAGCCTGTGTTGCTAGATGAGTCACAAAATGTCCCCTAAACATAAAGGCCCCTACATTTAACGACTCTCCTATTACCAAACAGATTCTATCAGGGATGATTACGTGCGTTCAAATTGACCTTTGTTTATCAAACTTCGAAAAGACGAATTCTATGTGTAAATAAACAGTCTTCTTCGGTACATACATATCTGTAATCTGTATCTACTGATTTCACATTGTCACCTATCTAGTAATCATACATCACTACAAAATATGGATCCCTTGTTATTACCTTGTTATTCCGTGTTACTTTCTATTTGAAAATACTTCTTCTGTAAGCGTTTACAATAACAGTCCATTGCTCTCAGTTGAGTAACGTCCCAAGTGATTAAACGGATCTAACACTATTGCGATTGTCTTCCACAGCTTCACAGTGATTGCTGGCTCCTTGAGTACACGTGGTCCACGCGTCATCTTGCCGCTATGCAGGCTCGTAGTAACAGGAACCGAATGAGCTTTTAATTAGGCCAGAGTGGTACAATTATGTATTAAATATATATGTCACTCTGTGTCTCTTACTATGATGGCTATCCCAAATTGGGTAGGTGTGGATACCACTTCGAAACTTTACATTTTGAGCTTATCTAGATGGATGTAATATACCAAACAGTAGTTTTAAAGAACTGTCTCGGTTGGTACTACGGTAGGCACTATTATACAAAAGAATTTAAGCGTTTTGTGGCTTATGTCTTTGTTGTATTAGGTACTTATAATATCATTTACACTTGCTTTTTGCTAATAAATGTAAAGCCATTCACAAAGCTATATCATTCACCTTACTCAAGCCATGTATTAAAAAGCGTTTCCAGAAAGCAAAAAGCAATATAAACCATGTACTCTGTTCTTACCGGGATTCGGGATCTACGGGCTTACAGCTAGGGTTAACAGTAATGATTGTAATGAAACTTAATCGATGTCATCATTTGTTTAATTGATAACTAAATGAACGTAATAAATGGTCTAAATCTAAATAAATGGCTTTTGCAAACGATCATTAAATTATTTCGCAGTACATTGATCTTATCATGAAGCCAGTCAACCGAGACGGATTAAATAACAACGTTGGATCGGCCTGTTGCTAGCTTAAGGTGATGTTCGTATATGTTGACTGCGTTATTACGAACTTATTGAACTGATGGCCTTAGGTTGGAATCCCGGTAAGGGCATTTGTTTCAGTGATGGTTGAGCACAGATATTTTTTTCCTGACTCATGGAAATTTTCTTTATCTTTTATTGGTATTTATTACAGGTATCGTTGTTTGGGTGGCACCTAATCGACGCCTTCTTGAGCTTACCGTGAGACTCAATTAACGTGTGTAAGATTGTCCTATAATATTATTATTATTTATTTATGCTGTGATGTGATGCTGATTTCGCTGTTTTATTGTTAGGTTTTTGGATACTAAGATTACTCATGTTTGCCGCTGTTTTACTGCCTTGAGTATAACGTATTACGTTCAATTCTTCAATTATTTTAACCAGAAAATTGACAGATTACAGCATCGGCTATTCGGCAACAAGTGCAACAACATCGAATTCAACTTACAAAACCGGCCAAGAGCGTGTCGGGCCACGCTCAGTGTAGGGTTCCGTACTTTTCCGTATTTTTCTCAAAAACCACTGAACCTATCAAGTTCAAAACCATTTTTTAACCGTCGCCTCATATCTCAAGAAGGAAGGTTATCAAGTCGTCTGTATGTTTTTTTATTTTTTTATTTTTTATGTTTGTTCCTCGATATCTCCGTCGTTACTGGACCGATTTTGAAAATTTTTTTTTTGATTGAATGTATATGCATACAGATTGGTCCCATTTTTCTCAGAACCCAGTTCTGATGATGGAATCCTGGAGAAATCGAGGGAAATCCTCAAATCTGAAAGGCATATATATGGTGATTTTTGTGTTTTTAAAGGAACAGCATGCATTTAGGTACGGAACAGTGACATTTGGTGCAGTGGAACTGCTGATGATGGCCAGAACGGAACTCTTCAAATCTGAACGGCACGCTTATAGTGACTTTGGTATTTTTATACGAACAGCATGCACTTTCGTCCAGAACAGTGACATTTGGTGCAGTGGAATTTCTGATGATGGTCAGAACCGAACTCCTCAAATCTGAACGGCACGCTTATAGTGACTTTGCCATTTTTATAAGAACAGCATGCACTTTCGTCCAGAACAGTGACATTTGGTGCAGTGGATTTCTGATGATGGTCAGAACCGAACTCCTCAAATCTGAACGGCACGCTTATAGTGACTTTGGTATTTTTATAAGAACAGCATGCACTTTCATCCAGAACAGTGACATTTGGTGCAGTGGAACTGCTGATGATGGCCAGAACCAAACTCCTCAAACCTGAACGTCACACTCATAGTGACTTTGGTATTTTTGTAAGAAAAGCATGCATTTAAGTTCAGAACAGTGACATTTATTTAGTTATGTTTGTTAAGCATAAGTTTTGAAGTCAAAGTTTGTCAAGCTTCGATTTCTTATAATATAATCGGATTCATGAGGAATTGAGGAAACTCCTCAAACCTTAACGTTATACGTATATTCATTTGTGTTGCCATCTAATAATTAAAGCATTAAAAGCAGTTTTAAAAAATACTTACACATTTCTACATAATCCAACATTCGCAAGTAGCTTTCACCAGAACCCGAAAGGCGACGGTTTTTTTTTCTTAAAAATTATTTAAACATAATATGGTTCAAAAGTTAGAGGGGGACACACCTTTTTTTCCTTTAGGAGCGATTATTTCCGAAAATATTAATATTATCAAAAAACGATTTTGAGAAGAGAAAAGAAACCCTTATTCATTTTTAAAGACCTATCCAACAATATATCACACGGGGTTGGAATGAAAAAAAAATCAGTCCTCACTTTACGTGTAGGGTGTAGGGTAGGGTTTTACGTAGGGTTTTTTAGGGTGGGGGGGGGGGGGGGGGGTTTACCCTAAAAAAAAACATTTTTTTCCACTTTTTATTTTGCCACTTTGTCGGCGTGATTGATATACATATTGGTACCAAATTTCAGCTATCTAGTGCTAACGGTCACTGAGATTATCCGCGGACGGACGGACATGGCGAAACTATAAGGGTTCCTAGTTGACTACGGAACCCTAAAAATGGATTTGTAAGTTTTTTTATTAGCAAAAGAATATTTTAAATTCTATACATAGTATAATGCACTTATGAGTAAGTATTTGTATGTAGATACCTACATATGTATAGGGTAGGTACATATATGAGATACTTTAAACAATGTGTAATTTACAAATGTAGGTATTTAGGCAATTATTGTTTGATCACGTATCTGCGGTCAGCATATCGCTTCCTGCGCCCAAGTCCAACAGAAATAACTCACAATTACAGTGAAAGTTATTACAAATTAATAAACATAACGCTCACAATCGCAGCACAAAAGAGTGATTTACTGTAGCGATATTTGCGGCGCTGGAGTTGTTATCAACGGTTGATTAATGCTTCCACACGCGTGTGACACTACTTGCAGGTGATCACGCACCTCACACTCCGCACTGTCGATTCGATTTTTTTATTACTATTCAATACGTTTAATTTATTGCTTGGTGTGTGTAAAATGGCCATAAGTATAAAGTACCTAGTACCTACATGTCTTAACACAACTATGTGCAATTGTGCACTTAGGTATTCCAAGAATGTGATGCAGTTACGATTTTATTAGCCTGTTTTAGTATACCACTGCTGGACAAAGGCTTCCCCTCTTTTCCTCTACTCAACCCTATCGCTTGCACTTTCCCGTCAATTCGCATTTTTTTTAGTCGTCGCACCATCTCCTTTTCGATCTGATACAACTGACATTTAGTTGTAGGTAGCTCAATTTTTTTTTATTCATAAGGTACACATAACAGACAACATTCAATACATTATTATAGCAGCTATAAGTTACAGGTTTAAAATAAAAATGCCGTCCAAAAAAATATAAATGAGTATTAAAACCTATGCTAAAATTACAAATCAATCTTATTAGTATTTATAATTTCTAGATACTGGGGGACTAACAAATAAAAATCGTAGGTATATCAATAAACGTGAACTAAAAATATTGAGTGGCAGGTTCTACGAAGTCACATCAATAGTTCCATAAATTATTTAGGTACCATTTAAGTTTCGTTTACCATTTTTGATGAATCGGCGGTCAAGTTCTATTTATTGTATCAATGCTCAATGGTGACCTCAATTCGCTATCTAATATTACAGTAGTCTGTGATCCGTAGGTACTTCCAGGGTAATGGCTCTGATACGAAAGTAATATATTATTTATTGCGTGATCGTGTGTTGTTTTAAATGCGATCTGAACCGGTCATTTTGATATATGATACGCAGGGACCTATAATTAGACCGTTTGTAAGCAGCCAGACCAATCGGATGGACCCAACCATCCGCCAGACCGACTTAAAGTTTCGATATGAGCATTAGTAGAATTAAAATATTCCGGGTCTATAAAAGCTAAAAACTTGAATTTTCTACATTAAGCTACGTGTGTATTGTATACTTGACGTAATAAGCGACTTTCAAAAATTTTACTTCTAAGGAAATAAAAAAATGAAAGTTTATATGTGGTGCAAGATTAATTTTAAGCTATGAATTTTATTTACACTGCGTAAGTAAGTACTATCAGCCGAAAAAGTGCATGGAGAGCCTAAGGGTCAATTTTGCATATCAACGTCTGTAGCAAGAATGGAGTAGTGTATAGATAGAAAACTAGATGGCGTTGAAAGCAAGAATGGAGTAGTGTATAGATAGAAAATTAGATGGCGTTGTTGACCAAAAAAGGTTAATGTAGGTGAATTTGCTAATAAATAAAGAAATTCATTAAATTATTACGAGTTTTTATGTTCATTGTCGTTTAAAATACATTTTTTTATATTTTAATTTCAAACGAATGTCACTTAGTCACCGTGGGTAAAACCACATTAGGGAGAGGTAGAAATCGTTTATAAATTTTTGTTATGAGTTTTTCTAAATATGCCTTTGTCTTTAAATACTACTAAGTTAATCGTCTAGTGGCGGTGGCACCCTCATTAGTGCGTTTTCACATTGTCCAATCCGATATCGGATGTAGGACCGATATTCCATACCTTCCGACGTCCGATATCGGATCGGATGATGTAAACTGCAGAGAAATTAAACCCTAAAGATCATCGGTCGACGGCGAGCGCGTCACGTGATGTGTGCTTGCCCGAGCCGGTTCTCCCTCACCGTGCCTCCCCCCCCGCCCGCACCAACCAATTACTTTTCTAGCAACCGTCGTTTCTGGATACATATTTGCTCGTTTTTAATTTTATAATATTTTGTCGGCTTCCAGCCAAACATCATACAAAAAGACATCACACTTAGCGCCATTGCCAGGATTTGAACTCGGAACACCAAGCGCCCGACCCTTCGTATAACCAGTGCTCTGTTCCCCTAGGCTACCAGTTGAGTTGACAACCTTGTCGAAAATTTGCCTTGCATTACTTCAATGCAATCCGTAATCTATGTCGTCTCAGTGGCCTGTTCTCAAACTCTTCTAATGACTACAGGATAAGGTTGAAATTGGCATAATAATTTAAATGTTAATGTTATTCTTCCGAAATTTTTTATACTAAAGTCGCCGTCAATAGAACTTGTGAACAATTTAAACAAACCTTGTAGTCAAAATGTCTTTAATTTTCATTCTAACTCATCAGATACTGGCTAAATCCATGTGTTATTTAATCAATTCATATCACATTATGTTCCTCAACCTTCAAAGCAATAAAATTGTGCTAGAATATTGATATTTTATAGAATGGTTTGTTTACATTGTTGACAATTTCTATTGACGGCGATTTTACCGCGATTTTACTTCAGAAAAGTATCTCTTGATTTTTCGTGTTTTTATTACTTGCTGGTTAAGGTTGAGATTAAAATAATTTACTTATTTATTGTCTTATTTACTACACTCTAGTTTAGGGGAAATATTATTATTACTTTTCAAGTCATTACATTACTAACTATTGGAAGTATATGGAAAAAAAAATCAAGTTTCCTTTATTAACGAGTATCCCTGTCTTAATGCTCCACCTGCCCCTCTAGCACAACTTGCCTTGTCGCGCGCGAGTCCATACTTGAAGTCGCGCTTTATGTATGGACTCGCGCGCGACAAGGCAAGTTGTGCTAAAGGGTCTGATCTCACATAGGTATTAATTCTAATGTGTGTAAACAAAGTTATCAGACATTGTGATACCTATCAGGGAAAGATTTCTATATTTTTTTTTGTAGAATAGTTATAGTATATGTTGGTTCTTTCTCAGTGAGTTACTGAGACATCCCAGTTTAAATAGCTGTAAAATAATAATGTTTTAAAAAGTATATAATAAAGTTTATATTATACGTTTATATAAACAAGGTTTTCTATTTTAGTTTGTTAGTAAATTAACTATAGTTCGTTTCAAACCTCGGGTAGTTCCATATAACGGGAAAATTTAAGTTACCAATTATTGCATGACACTTCAGGTATTTTTTATTATTTTTTATGTCTATGATTAAAGTTATTAACTTATATAGGTAATATGAGCATTATACAATATTAGCTTTTGCCCGCGGCTTCGCTCGAGTTAAATTTGGAAATTGCGAAATGCTCCATACTTAATCCATTTTAGGGAAGAGACCGGGGTTGGAAATACACGAAAAGTAGCCTATGTCACTCTGCAATCTGCAACCCTTCAACTATCCGTTCCATTTTACCGTGAAAAGCGGAAAAACAAACAGAGACATACACACCTTCCCATTTATAATATTAGTAGGTATGGATGGTATATCGTTAATACGATCATTTAATTTACTTCATAAAAATCATAAAATTTTTCACCACACCAACACGAACAAAATACTGACTATAAAACATCAATTTAAATCAAATCCAGCAATCTATTCAATATTTATGATTTAAAAATAATTATTTGTAGGTAAATTCTACCAGCCAGCTCAAGGCATCAAGTTAAAATTTGTATGAAATTACTTTGCACTCTTGTGGATAAAATGCAATTTTGCTATCCGTTATCCAAGAGTGCAAAGTAATTTCATACAAATTTTAACTTGATGTCTTGCCTTAGAATTTACCTAAAAATGATGATTTTGAATCCTAAATATTGAATAAATTGATGGATTTGATTTAGTTTGATGTGGTGGTGTGGTGAAAAATTTTGTGTTTCACTCGGTGGCAAAGTTTGTTTAACCTTCGTGCCTTGAAACCCTCGCAACGCTCAAGATTCCACTTTTTGAACCTCTCGCTACGCTCGCGGTTCAATATTGGAATCTTTCGCTTGCTCGGGTATCAATATTGGCACGTGCGGTTAAACAACAACTTTGCCCCCTTGGCAAAGTTGGATTCCAATATTAAAACAAAAAACAAATAACTATTACACATATATATAAACAACCAGAAATAACTAAACGCTGTTGTTTTCATTATTGTATTTATTTTCATTTATTTTTTACTAATACCTGGAGGGCGATTTTTGAATCTCGCATACGGGATTTTGTCACTAAAATACCGGTTGAAAACGGTGACTTGTTTATTATTTTCAGTGACAATTTTCTGAATTCGAACGCGTGAGACTCAAAAATCGGCCCGCTGGTCACGATAATGTTCACTTTTATAATTGCCTAAAACCTTATACAAAGTATTAAAAAAGACGACAACGGCAAAATAAGGTATACAGCATTATCTTCAGAGAATAACTGCAATTACACATTTTATTTTACCCTAAAAGTTCAATTATCTTAAAAACAAGATATATTAAGTTATTTATTTACTTCTAAATAACAGCCTAGATTAATAATCTAATACCTCGGGTGTTGACATGTGTAAATAAATTACAAATATCTTTCTAATATGTATAAAATTTCCACCATTTAACCTTACTGTTTGAGCAGTGGTTTAAAACTTTATTTTGGGTGTTAACTATATTATTAACCGCTATTTTTATAACATATTAAATGGTCTAATTTACAGCCGGATGGCAAATTACCCAACATTTTATTAAGGTTTAGGCTTAAGTTGCATTTCCGATCGGAAAAGGATTGAAGCCTCACCCCAATTAAAAATGTAGGTATTGTAGGTAATATGTGAAATAAAGGAGAACTAAGATTGTTAATTTTTCATTATTTCCAGCATAAATAAATTTTAGTGAATGAATCACATTAAACATAAATTTAAAAAAGCACCTTTATAAATCCTTTCACCTGTACGGTAAAACGAGAGTGGATTACAGGACTGGTAGGCAATTACCTACTTAATTACCACTTATTAATAAATTGTGTCAAGTTTGAAATTATTATCACTAATTCCAATATAGTCTTGTTATCAAATAATCAAAAGTAATATTTTTTACTTACGTGTTCAATAGAACAAAAATGTAATTTTAACATATTAAGTATAGGCATATAAAGTGAGGGCTTATATTATAATGTTATTTATACACTTATTTGACACACACTGTTGCATCGATTAACAGTCTTTGTTATACCTACAGGCTTGACCTGGCCAAATGATTATGTCACTAATATTTGGTATAACCCCCTTCCTTGTCAATTACATCTTGCAAACGGGAACGCATAGATGCGACAAGATTTTGACAAAAATCTGACCCGCGAATGTTTTCCCATATTTGCAAACAATGAGCTTCTAATGCTTCGGGGGTTCGCTCATTGACGTTATCCCAGCGCTGGACCATAACACCCCAGACATTCTCAATTGGATTTAAATCGGGCGACCTAGCAGGCCACGGAATAACTTTTACTTCATTTTTATTTTGCTCCAACCACCACTTCACAGTATGCGTATTATGAATAGGGCAATTGTCCTGCACTAACGTTATCTGTGTCATTTCGTCTTCAGGATATACGTTTCGAACAGTAGGTAATAACGTTTCCTCTAGCACTTCCACATATGTTTCGCTATTCGCTCGATTGGGAATCCTGACGAGCTCCCCCGGCCCTGCTGCACTCATCCAGCCCCACATGTTCACCGAAATACGGCCCGACTCCATGTTAGGCACGACATTGTTGGTATCGTACCGAGTATTATTTCTGCGCCATAAATGAAGACGGCCATGTTGACTTGATCTGAAAGACTTTTCGTCAGTGAAGATAACATTACTCCAGTCGTAGTCTAAGTGATCCTTCGCAAATTGTAATCTTGCCGTTTTGTGTCTGTCTGTGAGAAGAGGCTTAACAGCAGGCCTGCGATTGTGCAAGCCTTCACTGTGAAGAACTCGACGAACCGTGTCCGCACAGGTGCCAAATAAACGGGCATAGTGGCTTGTCGGTTTGAAACCATTTTCCTCATATTCCCTCACCATAAGCTGACGTTGTGAGGGGTCTATAAGGCTCGGTCTGCCAGACCTCTGGCGGTGTGACAGCGACCCTTCCATTTGGAAACGTTGTATCCACAAACTAGCAGTTTTCCACTGTAACAATTTATAAACACGTAATTAAACATAAATTATAACCATATTTTGTCTAGCATTCCAACTTATTTATTGTCTAAAACCAATTGGTAAGGAAATAATAAAACTACTTACATTCACACCGGTTTCTCTAGCTATCTCTGAAATGTTTCTCCCTTCTTCGTGCAACGCAATTATTTGCGATCTTTTGACTACGTCAATATTATTATGCGAACTCATAGTTAAATAAAAAAAGGCACAAAGAAAGCAAAGAACAGGATACCCAGACACAGAAATGAACTGAATGAGTTATACGTGAATTGTAAGGTAGGTAATTAGTAAAGACTCGAATAAGACGGAAATGTCTATCTACCCTCAGTACCCTTACAAGTTGTTTTTCTTAATACAAAAAGTAATGAAATGTATCGAAAAACTTATAGTTATAAAAAATATTATTTGAATTAATTTGAATTATAATAAAATTAAATTATCATCATGCTGTAACTTAAGTTTTACTTCATTGCATAGAATTGTTCTTATTTGCCCTCTCTCTTCCACTCATAGCAAGTCGAGCATCGTGCTGTTGCGGACAAAGTTCGTATTTGTTGATGTTGACACAACCAGGGACTAATTTCGTAGGCTTTTTCAATTGGTCATTTGGTGTGGAGGTTCGATGCATGGATAGCTATGCAGGAGGTTCCCAGTTCGAATCCTAGCCGGCGACTATGGAAATTTGTGTTTTGGAATTATTTTAAATTCTGAATGGTTGGTGATGTAAAATGATGGCAGATGTTAAGAATAATTAGTAATTACTTTCCAACGAAAAAATACCAAAAACTACAAAAAGTAAAAATAAATATAAAATTGAACGAACAGTTCGAATGGTAGGTAATAGGTAGTAGGTAGTGGGCTCTAAAATTAAGATAAATTACTTTTTGCGTCAATTTCGTTTTCAACGCCATCTAGTGAGCTGGAAAAAAACCAACAAGGTTTCTTGGAAGCTACGTTGCGTTCGTTTAACGTGCACGCCAATTTTGTTTAGAGTTCGCCATCCACTTTTGCGGCTGATAGTACATGTGTATTTTATTATAAATATAACTTTTACCAGACGCGACAAAGTTGGCAAAAAACGACTCTAACTTACCTCATTTTCTCAAGCCTGATTTTGATATATGATACGCAGGGACCTGTAACTAGACCGTTTGTAAGCAGCCAGACCAATCGGATGGACCCAACCATCCGCCAGACCGACTTAAAGTTTCGATATGAGCATTAGTAGAATTGAAATATTCTGGGTCTATAAAAGCTAAAAACTTGAATTTTCTACATTAAGCTACGTGTATATTGTATACTTGACGTAATAAGCGACTTTCAAAAATGTTACTTCTAAGGAAATAAAAAAATGAAAGTTTATATGTGGTGCAAGATTAATTTTAAGCTATGAATTTTATTTACACTGCGTAAGTACATGTGTATTTTATTATAAATATAACTTTTACCAGACGCGACAAAGTTGGCAAAAAACGACTCGAACTTACCTCATTTTCTCAAGCCTGATTTTGGTATATGATACGCAGGGACCTGTAACCAGACCGTTTGTAAGCAGCCAGACCAATCGGATGGACCCAACCATCCGCCAGACCGACTTAAAGTTTCGATATGAGCATTAGTAGAATTGAAATATTCTGGGTCTATAAAAGCTAAAAACTTGAATTTTCTACATTAAGCTACGTGTATATTGTATACTTGACGTAATAAGCGACTTTCAAAAATTTTACTTCTAAGGAAATAAAAAAATGAAAGTTTATATGTGGTGCAAGATTAATTTTAAGCTATGAATTTTATTTACACTGCGTAAGTACATGTGTATTTTATTATAAATATAACTTTTACCAGACGCGACAAAGTTGGCAAAAAACGACTCTAACTTACCTCATTTTCTCAAGCCTGATTTTGATACAGTGAAACCTGGTTAAGTGGGACCTGGATAAGTGAGAAACCTCTTTAGTTGGGACCCAAGGTGTGGTCCCGACACTTTCGCACCGATTTACCTCTATTAGTGAGACAAAACAGACCTCTATAAGTGAGATTAGCCTTTTTGATTTTATAGTCACATTTCCCTCTATTAGTGAGACAGAGTTTGTATTTTACCTCTGTTACTGAGACTGTATTTGAAATGTATATTAACTTAATTGTTTGTTAAGAATTTTATAGGAATTTACCTCTGTATCTGAGATACAGTCAATCTATGACCTCTGTAACTTGGACTTTATTAAAAATCTACTTCCATATTTTTAATAATTCTTAGCCTATCTTTAAATTACGCGATTGATCCTTTTTGATGAGTGTAAGGGTTTTCTTGGTTATTTGAAGTAATTAAAACTAAAATCTCGATAAATTACATAAAAATATAAAAAAAAATACTTTCATAATATACTATAAAAGTTTTAAGACAAAATGACGTTAGAGTCTTATATTTTATTTAAAGACAAGGCTTATTTACCTTTTCTTTTAAGTAGTATGCAACTAATAATAACTATATGCAAAACACCTTTTATCACCTCTATAACTGACATGCCCTCTATTCTGGCCTCTATTAGTGATACCCTCTGTAAATGAGACAAACATTTTATTATGCCTGTCTAACTGAGACCCTGAATAAGTGGAATACCTCTTTAAGTGAGATAAATTTTGTCGTCCCTTGAAGTCTCACTTATCCAGGTTTCACTGTATATGATACGCAGGGACCTGTAACTAGACCATTTGTAAGCAGCCAGACCAATCGGATGGACCCAACCATCCGCCAGACCGACTTAAAGTTTCGATATGAGCATTAGTAGAATTGAAATATTCCGGGTCTATAAAAGCTAAAAACATGAATTTTCTGAAAGTTTCTGAAAGAAGTAAAATTTTTTAAAGTCGCTTATTACGTCAAGTATACAATATACACGTAGCTTAATGTAGAATATTCAAGTTTTTAGCTTTTATAGACCCGGAATATTTCAATTCTACTAATGCTCATATCGAAACTTTAAGTCGGTCTGGCGGATGGTTGGGTCCATCCGATTGGTCTGGCTGCTTACAAACGGTCTAGTTACAGGTCCCTGCGTATCATATATCAAAATCAGGCTTGAGAAAATGAGGTAAGTTAGAGTCGTTTTTTGCCAACTTTGTCGCGTCTGGTAAAAGTTATATTTATAATAAAATACACATGTACTTACGCAGTGTAAATAAAATTCATAGCTTAAAATTAATCTTGCACCACATATAAACTTTCATTTTTTTATTTCCTTAAAAGTAAAATTTTTGAAAGTCGCTTATTACGTCAAGTATACAATATACACGTAGCTTAATGTAGAAAATTCAAGTTTTTAGCTTTTATAGACCCGGAATATTTCAATTCTACTAATGCTCATATCGAAACTTTAAGTCGGTCTGGCGGATGGTTGGGTCCATCCGATTGGTCTGGCTGCTTACAAACGGTCTAGTTACAGGTCCCTGCGTATCATATATCAAAATCAGGCTTGAGAAAATGAGGTAAGTTAGAGTCGTTTTTGCCAACTTTGTCGCGTCTGGTAAAAGTTATGGCCGGCGGAAACGGTCTGGCATTGATGATAACCAATTTCTAACAACGTGCTCTAACACATATATAAAAATCAGCCTTGAGAATTTAAGGAAAGTAAGCACTTTTTTTTTTCACCTTCATCACTTGATAGCAAAAAATTGGCCGATGGGCCGAACTAGAAAATATGCACACATTAACCGCCGATATGAACTCTACATTGTCCCAAAGTTTCATCCTTGAGAATTTGAGGAAGGTCTGGCGGGCCTGGGCTCTGGGTCTATATACTGTGACGGGCTAAGTCGCGCCAGATCTCATGATTACGAACTAATGAATAAACTGAAAGCGGAGCTGAAAACTAGATAGGTTTCTATTGCATGAGAAATTATTGTATCGATAGATTAAATATTAATAATGTTGGAAATCGTGCTAATAAAAAATGTATTGCCAATTTACCATGTCTCTGAACTGAGCACCTTAACAACTAATCTAATATTTTAACAAGGCGATACCTTTGATCTGTGTATGTCTGTGGTGTACCGTCATTTTAAATAGCCGACGGAGACATTTTGATTTAGAAACAATTTATTATTTTATTCGAGATCGGCTGTGGGCCAGATAACTGGCCCGCAGGCCGGCCTTTGCCCACCGCCGCCGTATTGGGTAAGGGGTATATTGCTTATTTTGACAGTTGGTAGCTGCCAAATGGCGATGTCGTCTTACAAAAGCTAGTATTTTCCCGTCACCAACGTACATACTTATCATACCTATTTACTTTTTTCATAGAAAATGTTGTACTTAATACTTACACAATGACAGTTATTACTTCGTATTTACTACTTAATGTTACTATGAAATACAATGTTATACTAGTTGTATTCGCGTGCATCATGTCAAGTGTATCTGCCACATTAAAATAAGGAAAAGTGACGCACTGCGAGTTTACTTTCCTTAATAAATATTACATGAACTAGATTCCATAGTAGTTCAATTTTCAATAATTACTGCCGTAGTTTCTACACGCCAAAAATAATAATTAGTATACGATTTCAAATTATAATGAAAATAACGTCTAGATACAGATATATTATGATGCTTACTGAGATGAAACCTTGCAGGGTCATCATGAGGTTTTGACATTTTTTTAATAGGTTACTCGATAGCTTTGAAATACATTATTTCTACAAAAAGATGATACCTAGCTCCCAAAAGGATACTTCCTCGAACCAAAAATAACACAAGTACATTTTCAGAAACGTTTAAAAATGTATAGTTTATAGTGGAGGTTCAGAAGTGCACTGAAGTGTCGTTATATTAGCTTATAAACATTTTTGATATAGAATATATAGATTATATAAATAATTACCAACTAATAAGCATTTACAATTTAGGTATTTATTGAGCTGCGTACTAGTAGATAAGATTTCGTTGTTTTGAAGTTTGCACTGACTTTGCTATTGATAAAACTTGCAATACGCAGTGACTTTATGAAAAAATAAGTATTCAATCAGATATAAATGTCTAATTCGGTTGCGCGTAATAATAGTATCGTTATTTTATATTTACTTCATAAAAAGAGAAACACATTCTCAAAATCCTCAAATGGGCAGTTCTCAGGAGGCGCGTTTTTACGTGTCCGGGGCAAAAAACGTCAGAACGGACTGTTCTAAAAATCTGAATTAATTCAGGCATAATCTTTAGCCTCTGTTCTGTTTGGTACACTATAAAATTATTTATTTATTATTTGTATAATATAAGTAATAAAATATTAAATGCGAAAAATGACCTTCGGTGGACGTGTCCCGCACCCAGAATTTGCAAAACAAAAAATCATAACTCAAGATGGAGTTGTTGATCGCAGTTGTTATAGATATTCACGCATAAAGTATTAGTTTACCTATCATATTTTCTATATAAAAATAATATGTTAACTAAACTCATCGAGTAAAGACAAATTTACGATGTGTCTCGGGCTAGTGACTGATTTCGGTGTCATTTGCTAAACAAGACAGTACTCTTACAAATTAGTAGATCAGGGACATAGTGGCACAAATATAGTAAGTTTTAACTATGTTTTAACCATTCAGTGCACAGGAGATGAAGTACTGTTTTATAAAGGGAACTTTTTAAAGGTTTCTCAGTCATTCGGTGGGTTTGGTCCCATGTTTTTTAAGATTCGGTGGTTCAATTTACTCCCACAGTTTTAGTGCATTTGTCGTTATGTAAGGTACTAATAAATCCTTGAACGTATGTTATTACGTCATTATGACATCTCCTCTGTATCATGCATGCTATTGCAGTTATCTCCAAAAAAGCGATAAAATTTGATATCAGTGGAGTTGATTTCCGTGGTTTCGGTGGATTTTTTGACCACCGATATCAAAAAAAGTGACCACCGACTTCGATTGCCACGTTGTAAACTAGTTGATTGTGCATTATTTTCTAACATTTAATACTTAAATAGTAGGATATACTTTGTAAAAACATAAAACTATGTTTGTAAGCAAATTAAGCCATACTATGGGTACAAAATTCACTACTCGATAATGACTAGTCTATTAACATGTCAAAATTAGTAAAATTGTGCGATTATGAGCCTTTGTACATCACCTGCCATCGAATTAAAATGAAAAATATCAATAAATTGAATAATAAGTTATACATAAAGATGAAAATGTGGAATAATGTGTAAAAAATTGAATTCGGTGGTGCCAATTGATTACAGTGCCCATACATAATTTCGGTGGTTTTAAAATGTCAGATTTATTACAAACTATAAGGTTCTAATGGAGGCCTCCACCACCAATATTTTTTATATTTAGGCTAGATTTTAGTAAATAGACTGACTTATCAAAAAAGTAGAAAATAAAAATCAGCACCGAAATCAGGCACCGAACGTCATCTCTGAGAATCGCCCAAATGCATATTAGACATCACAAAACATTGCCAAATCACCATAACATTGATAACTTAGTCTGAGTGCTACCAGACAACGTGCTATATCAGATGAGATATATTTTTGTTGTGTTACAAACCAGTCTCCAAGAATGATGCATCGGGCATCAGACGGAGCGTCGATCGACGCCACACGATGCGCTCGAGTGAATCAGCAGCCGACCCCGCCTGCTTTTTTTACGCCAGACACTCTCATGAGACTAGGGGCGTATTTAGAAACATAGCATGATACCCGTATAATATCAACATCAATCGCAGTCATACGCTGTCGCATGAATCGCATCGCACATCCGCTGAACGGGATGATGTATTGATATTGAAATAAAATTATTCATTTCTGAATACGCCACTTCCTCAAAGAATCAAATTCTGATGTGTCAGGTAGAGTGGATAGTATACATACTACATTATGTTATTTCGTATGCAATTTCATCATCCTTAGATTGGGAATAGAAGGCCCACGGTAACAGAGTTGTAACATTTTATAGGTTAGAGCGCATAATAAAAAATTCTGTAATGGATAGTATGTCTTTTAGAAATCCATATTAATATTTGTAACGTGAATCTAAAATCTAGTTAAGACATGTACTTAAATCACGATTCGTGATTTATCGTATAAATATTCAGTGGAGCCTAAATTTCAGCTATAATTACAAAAACACTGATTCATTAATTTGCCTACAAACGAGCGGAATGTTTACTTGTCTGACTTCTAACAAAATAGCGTCTCTTTTAAACGAATAACGAAATGTTTGCGACCACCGTACGACCAATTAAAGTTGAAATTGCTGTCGCGGTCGGCACAACGACTTTTATAACACGTCGCTCAGCGCCAAACCGCACTAATTGCTGAAAGAATAACTCTTGCGGACGCGAAATGCTTTTTACTATTCGGGGCTTGTTCGTGTCATAGCTGACGTTAAAATTATGGCGTATTTGTATTCTGTAT
Source organism: Leguminivora glycinivorella (assembly GCF_023078275.1). Taxonomy (NCBI): domain Eukaryota; kingdom Metazoa; phylum Arthropoda; class Insecta; order Lepidoptera; family Tortricidae; genus Leguminivora; species Leguminivora glycinivorella. The sequence continues at coordinate 15,673,125 of NC_062974.1, read as the reverse complement.
AATATGTTGTAATAGGTACGTCATCGCAATGGCGCGCCCGGGTTGTCTTTCCGCAACGTTTGTACGGGTAGGGGTCTGATTCGACATTGTATTTTGACAGCTTGCCATATACTTTTATGTGTCAGTTTATAATAGGCAATTTTATTTTGCACGGACCACGGTAGTTACAAACGTTGCGTTGTTCCAGTAATACCTGGTAAAATTGCTTAATGTATCTGATTTTCATTAAGCAATAGCATTTGACAGGTAGAGAATGCCTTAAGGCGTTAAGTCCGGCATTTGTACTTTTTATTGTTAGTTTATGGAATAAAGTTTAAATAAAGAAATAAATGTACAGTTCCAGTTGAACTCTGTTCAAATGGTTTACTTAGTCCGAGTTAGTGCGTTTTCACATTATCCGATCCGATATCGGATGTCGGACCGATATCCCATACATTACAGGCGCCATCTTGGATTTTTTCCATAGAAATCCTTCCGACATCCGATATCGGATCGGATAATGTGAAAACGCACTTAGGTGGTCAATCTAAAATACTTTAGTGACCTAAATTGTAAACAGTTGTTTTCAGCCCCATATCAAGAAATCTCATTTGACAAATTCGGGAATTTCGGGATCGCGATAAAGTTTGACAATGTTCTAGTAAAGATCATACATAATTCTTCTTCATGTCAAATAACGCGCCAAATATTTAATGGCGTCGGTGTATAAGTAATGAAGTTTGAATGCGTTTCTTTGCGGCATTGATTTCGAAAAACTAAATTAATGATCATTGGTCACACCAGTATGTTACTAACAAATTATGCATGTATGTGTATGTTACACAAAAAAAAAACATAATTGTACCTAATCCTTAAATGTCTGCAACCGTGTTTAAGGCTAGTCGAATTTGTCTCCAGGATTAGCTATTACTATTCAGTCGAGAGTTACGCCGTCCATATTAATGGTAAACCGTCTTGTAAAATGAATTGTAAAATCAGTCAATCAAGGCCGTTAGCAACGTCAGTTGAAGTAACATTCTGCAGGGCAATCATGGTCGCGCGATAAATGATAAAACATCGGGCCGTCCCTGTCGCACTTACAAATAGTGCGGTAAGGACGGCCTGATGTTTTATCATTTATCGCGTCAAGTCGTCGTTTTATCATTTAGTCATTTCAAGTCAAACTGTCGTGCGCACTTTTTACGAATTCAAACTGAAACTTTCACGTAACATGTCGTTTACTTACACATACATTTATACATTTATACATTCTCACTTATACATTTTCACTGTACCTATAATAATGATTCGTTCTTTTTCATTTGTTTTTTGTTTTTTGTTTTCTGTGGCAAATATTTAAATTTCGAACTGCGGTTCACGCGGTCAAATAGGAGTTCAACACAAACACAGTTGGTGTTGTTGTCCTACCTTCAAAATCCATACTAATATTATAAATGCGAAAGTAACTCTGTCTGTCTGTCTGTCTGTCTGTCTGTCTGTCTGTCTGTCTGTCTGTCTGTCTGTCTGTCTGTTACGCTTTCCCGCTTAAACCACACAACCGATTTTGATGAAATTTGGAACAGACAATCTTTAGACCCTGAGACAGAACATAGGCTTTATAGGCTTTATAGGCTTTAATATTATAAATGCGAAAGTAACTCTGTCTGTCTGTCTGTCTGTCTGTCTGTTACGCTTTCCCGCTTAAACCACACAACCGATTTTGATGAAATTTGGAACAGACAATCTTTAGACCCTGAGACAGAACATAGGCTACTTTTTATTTCGAAAAAAAGGGATGAAGGGGTTGAAAAAGAGTTTGAAAGTTTGTATGGAATTTCTTAATTTTAAATGATAAAACCATGAAACTTTATATTTTAGCACTTGATAAGAAATCATTAAACATATATTTAAAGTCACATACAGGTCGAACGCGATTAATTAACATTATTTTTACCTTTAAAATAAACATGGTGGGAAATAAACATTAACTAAAAGCGGGTAGATTATATTTAGTTGTCTACCCCGAACATTTATATAAATTAATATCGGGTAGTTTTGTGTTGTTTACATCTCCGGTGACATTTTGCTGGGACGTCAGTCTTCCGCAACCACGGCCAGTGCAACCTGGCCGAAACGTTGGGAAAAAAGGTAAAAATAATGTTAATTAATCGCGTTCGACCTGTATGTGACTTTAAATATGTGTACAAAGCGCGAGAACTTAAAGTGTTATATCATTAAACATCTTGATAAGGGATAGGGATAGCGATAGGGATAGCGATAGGGATAGCGATAGGGATAGCGATAGGGATAGCGATAGGGATAGCGATAGGGATAGCGATAGGGATAGCGATAGGGATAGCGATAGGGATAGCGATAAGGATAGCGATAGCGATAGCGTTAGCGATAGCGTTAGCGATAGCGATAGCGATAGCGATAGCGATAGCGATAGCGATAGCGACAGCGACAGCGATAGCGATAGCGATAGCGATAGCGATAGCGATAGCGATAGCGATAGCGATAGCGATAGCGATACGGATACGGATACGGATAATATGGGTATCGTTAGAGGGATACGGATAATCGGTCGGCGGTCTCTTACAATCAATGTGCTCTAAGACGATCGTTGTTTGCTTGCTTGAAGATTACGTTTGCGATAAGTATAAGCAAAATGTAAAAAATTGTAAGGGATAATAGAAAAAAGTACTTTTTACCCACCGATCATAGTGTCTAAATACGGGCTATGTGGGTATATAAAGGTTTCCCCAGCGTATATAGAATTACCTACGCTGTGGTCGATGTGTAATATTTCTACAATCATTGCAAGCAAAAGTATTATGTGCAATCGAAATAATCGCAGATAAATATACCTACAGAGAAACCTAAGGATCCAAATGAAAATCTTAATGAATACTTTTATTATGCGGGCGAAGCCGCGGGTAAAAGCTAGTATTTTATAAATTATGTTAATATGTTTCTACTCAAGTGTTATTTTTATTCGTTCCTTTTTTTTAACCGACTTCAAAAAAGGAGGAGGTTCTCAATTCGACTGAATGTTTTTTTTTTTTTTATTTTTTTTTTTATTTTTTTTTTGTATGTTACTCGATATCTCCGAGAATCGTGGACCGATTTTCAAAATTTTTTTTTTGATCGAACCGGTATAACCCCGAGATGGTCCCATTGGCACCAAGTCAGGGTCTGATGATGGGATCCTGGAGAAATCGAGGAAACTCTTCAAATGTTATAGGCACATGTAATGTTTTTAGTCTATTTTTCAAAGGTACACCAGTATTTACGTCTGATGGTAATAATTTTATGTGGCTGAGCTGATGATGGAAGGTCAACTCCTCAATGGTTAGGAGTTTAAGGATAATTCTTTCACTACTGTACATGTATTCGGACTGATACATATAATATCACTAGGAACCACTAAAAATCAACAAATAAATAAACTTTTTAACAAAAAATAAAACCGCCTTAAAAAATAAGCGCGTTACAAAACACGGAGAAACTAAAAAGCCAAAAATAATAAACCTTTCAATTCAGATTTCTTATCGTATTGCAATAAGCTAAACATCCAAATTATAAACAAATCAATTATTTTTGGAGTCGGTACCAGCCTGTGTATGGTTGGGTGGGGCAAACAGGCAATAGCAAGGCGACGAACAGGTCTGGTACCGACTACAAAAATAATTGATTTGTTTATAATTTGGATGTTTAGCTTATTGCAATACGATAAGAAATCTGAATTGAAAGGTTTATTATTTTTGGCTTTTTAGTTTCTCCGTGTTTTGTAACGCGCTTATTTTTGAAGGCGGTTTTATTTTTTGTTAAAAAGTTTATTGTAATGGCTATTGTGTGTTTTTTTTTATAATTGATTTTGTATGTTTATTTTATTTCTTCTTTTGTTTTTTTCTTAATTGTTTTATGTGTCGTTGGCGTACGTGCCGCCACTAAACCTAGATGTAGATGATGATGATGATGATGTCAGGTCCTCACAGAAAACCAGCGCTGCGGGTTGTCGTGGCATCATGCTGAGTGAGGGTCCTTTTTAGCGTCCATTGTATGTTTTGTTTGCATCCCTTCTTCTTTTTGTATGTACTATGTTGTGACGTTAAATAAATGAATTCTATTCTATTCTATTCTATGCTAGCTTTGGCCCGCGGCTTCGCTCGCGTTAGAAATAGACAAAAAGTAGCCTATGTCATTCTCCATCCCTTCAACTACCTCCACTTAAAAAATCACGTCAATTCGTCGCTCCGTTTTGCCGTGAAAGACGGACAAACAAACAGACATACACACTTTCACATTTAGGAATGGGAAAGTATAGATAATGTAACTTATTACACTTGTACTTGTACAACATACCGTAAACGAATGAAACTTTAAATACAGACTTCGATTCTACTCACAAATGTGATCCAAGTATACGTATATATATTATGCCAACCATTGAAATCGAAAAAAGTTTGCGTTACATCGCCATCAAATCTGTTGTTTTGGTTGATTAGTCCATAACAAAAAAAACTAATTTTAGTGAGAGACTGCATTTTTTTTGTTTTATTTATTGTTCACTGAGCAATTAAAGCCCCTTAGTGGGGAAGACACACTGTATACTTAGTTAAATATGAATCAGGTAGAGTACGTAGTACGCACGATTCACGTGCTCACAAAATCAGATAAAATACCATTTCATGGAACCTTTTTCACATCTGACCTTCCAACATCCGATACATGCATTCATTGCTGCAACACAATTATAAACTAAATAGTTATAATTGAAAATATTATTTAATAAAGTTAAATGGAAACTATTTTGACCTTAGGGTCTTTTAATGGCATTTTATTACACGATTATAATGCATTGATGGCCTTTAAATTTTACTAGCGTGAAGTTGTATTATATTGTTCTATTCCACATGTTATAATATAATATGCTATTAGTTTAATGCCGTTCAATTTCAAATCTTATGAGGTCTTCTACATATGTATCTACTTGCCTAATTGCTTTCTTTAGATTTAAACCTAATAAAAATATTTCATTATGTAAGGGTGAACCTTCGTGATGGGTCAATCCGCGGCAAGAGTAACATGAGTTACGATTTTATGTTATGTTCCATTTATTCACGATGCAAGTTCAAGTGATTATCTATCTCTAAATAAGTGTTAATTTCCCGATATATGCATAGATTTGCAACTGTAGCTCAAATAAACAATCGATGAAGTCGTGACTCACGTTACTTTTACGTGGATTCACCCTGATCCAAAACTTATGTAATAATGATTATAAATAGCTTGTGTCCTAATAGTGAGAATATACCATGTTACTGAAAGGACTAGATACCCATCTAAATTTGCAATAAATGTAAAGAAACTCTACAAATAGAATCCTTTTGAGCAATAAACGCGTTTACCAAGCCAGTAGCTGAGTGGTAACTTATTTCAACAATACAAGGAATATAAGCCAATGACCCATTGTATTTCATATACATACCTCCTGTGACAAATGAGATAATTTGTGGTTATTATACCCTAACTCATTATTTGTCTAGTCTGCAATTGTCTTTGGCACGAGGTCCCAACGACCCCGGCCGCCTGCCAAGTCGACACCCATTTACTACGTAGGTACTGTTAACAAACAAACCATGTGTAATCATGTTTCGACTCCATTGACATGTTCACTAAGTTTAAAATTGGATAACATTCTTGACTGGTCGATTTGTCTGCGGACTGGGATGTTGTGAATGAAAGTGTTTAATAGCGAAATTTCAGTACGCTTTGATAAATTTGTATAGTTCTACATATAGGTACATACATATATAGGTGCCTAATTTGTGTTTACCAATGATGTTGGTGTAATAAATAATGTTCCACGTCGTTTATTAGAAGTTCATTAAATAATTTAGAAAGCCGAATGTGCGAGTTGACTAGTAAGTAGTAACATTGAATATTTTTGAAAAACGTCTATGTATCTATGTCGATGATTATCTATGTACTTGCGTGTGTGCGCAAGAGAGGCATGATTCGACATGGGGTTGTTTGAAGTCTACACATAACTAATACCGTTTAATATGTACCTTTGGACCTTTGCATTTATTTCTTGTCCTGTATAAACGTATCTATGTCGGTCAATACTGGGAACTCGATGTCGGCTGATGTATAATCGGCGACATACCCACTCACGCCTTTATTCCCATAACGGGTACGCAGAACACATGAAACTGGACAAGTTTCAGTGCGACTCGTAGCAATTACGGGTCAAAAAAAAAATTGTGATGAGTGACAGGTTGCTAGCCCATGTCCCACACCACGATTTTGACCCGTATTCCGCGGTCGACTTCTACGACACCCTGTAGTGTTTGCTACGCCGCACCTCTCTAGTGACATAGTCTAGATTATGTGTATAAGCATGTTACTTATGTTATTTTGGACTGTTAGTTACTTTACTACTTTACTGTTATGTTAATCTGTTGTTTATATTTACATCTCACCTTACAACCCACGTGGGGACAGGGGTGGTGAAATTTGTTAGCCCGTCACCACACGGGTGAAATAATATTAATATTACACAATACAATGACCAATATTGACTAAGCATTCAACGATTTCGTGGAACAGTGTCTGACACTTTAAAACTAGCGAGAATTCGAGCCAAAAGGTCCAGATGCCTCACTGCAATGAAGCCAATGAAGCAATGCATAATTCATACCGAGCAAGAGCAGACTATTTATGCCTAAATCCTGGATCTAGGTCAGACTTGCAGTAATGAGTTCACTTTTAGCGTTTTCGTACTTTTCTGTCTACCATAGCAGTAGATAATAGTTTTAATAAAAATTTCTCGAGTTCTTTTATTTGGAATGAAAGCCAGTTTAATCCATGCGTAATAGAAAAGACAAATATTGTAAACAATCCGATTCAACTTGATGTCTTCGTAATCCCGGACTTTTTGTGGACAATAACTATCCATACTTAATATTATAAATAGGAAAGTGTGTGTGTGTTTTTTTGTCCGTCTTTCACGGCAAAACGGAGCAACCAATTTGATTTTCCCCTCACTAGCTCGGAAACACGTGTTTTGTCCTTTAATACCAGGGGGTAAAAACGCATTTTATCCACTAGTGGGTAAAGTAATTTGACCTTGAATAAAGTCAAATTAACTGCTTTAAAATTGATAAAAGTAGGTGAATCTAGTAATAAAGATGATTTACCACCTGTGGAACTACTGGAAGCAGTCATAAACGCATTTTTTTGCGTTGTAGTTTCCTCGCTATAGTGAGGGGAAAAGTTTTGTGTTACACTCGGATGCAAATGTATTTTACTTCTCATGTGTTGAAAAACGAGCAAGTGAAAGGATTCTATAGTTGAACCACGAGCGAAGCGAGTGGTTCGAGAATAGAATCCTGAACTTGCGAATTCCACACTCGGAGTTAAAATACAACTTTGCCCCCTTGTATAACAAATAACTATTTTTAAGTCGAGATAGTTAAAGGAATGGAGAGTGACATAGGCTACTTTATGTCTATTTCTAACCCCCCACTTCCCTAAAATAGCTGGTGCAAGTTTGTATGGAGCATTCCGCAATTTTCGAATTTAACGCGATAAGTGACACACACGAAGGTACGCCTAGGCTCAGCTGGGTGTCTATCGGCTGAAATAAAATAATGATGATTTAAAAGAAGACGACAAACTTGGCACTTAAGTAAGTTATAATTATGTCGAATGCAACAATATTTGTCATAGGTAGTAAACTATATTGATTAAAGAGTTTTTCATAGATCATACAATTGTATGTATAAAGAGCCAAATAAATTCGTTATGCAAAGGTTATATTTATAAACTACAATACTATGGAGAACCACGTTATATTTGAAATGGTTCGCAGTTACATTCGGGCGAGAGAGATGTTGTTAACATGGCGATTAGCGCTGCGCCGGCGCCATAATTTACATAATGAAGCGCGGGCCTTGGCCTTGCCGCAGCCTTGCCGCCGTCACGCCACCGCCAGCCTGAAACATAGGAAACTGTTGGGAAATTTGAATATTTGCATCTAAATTTGTCCAGATCTGTTATCAGAAATGGTGTTGTTTGTGTCGGACGATGATTGCCATCCAAGTCATCATGCGGCCAGGCTTTTGGGTTCCATTACATGAATGTAACGTTAGGAGTCTGTTTTATAAGTTTATTTTAAGTTATATAATATATAGTGAGTATAGTGACCTTTTACAAATCAGTTTAATTTATTATTTACTTATCGGCATCATATATTGTGTTATAATTTCAATTTCACTAGACTCATATTATTTTATTGGCCGGGATAAGTTTAGGCTGTTATTAGTGAATTGTGTTAAAATTTATTGTTTCTTGTCCAGGTGGGGCGATTTTTGAATCTCGCATAACTACAGGATTTTGTCACTAAAATACCGGTTGAAAACGGTGACTTGCTTATTATTTTCAGTGACAATTTTCTGAATTCGAACGCATGAGACTCAAAAATCGGCCCGCATTTCGGGTATTTTGATGCAAGTAAAAGGTAATAATGTAATCTAGCAATCAGAATGCCTACTTGTTTAGTTAAACTAATCATTCAACAGTCTTGAGTTGTAATTTGTTCCAATAATGAATGTTACATATATTATATCTCAAAATTATATCTTTTACTGCGCTTTTTGCTGAAAATTATTTAGATAGGTAAGTAATTAATTATACTGTGAGTGTGTGCTACGCTACTATGAGTTAGCCTGTAGATATCTGTGGACTGTGTTGACTATAATTACATAAATACATACATGTAGGAATGTATACCGAAACAACCATAACTGTCACAGATTGAGTTCGGTTCGAAAACAATTTTTAATGAACCCCACCCTCGTCACTTCAGCAGTCGGGTCTGTTTCAGCGCACTCTTCAGGAACAACGCGCGCGTGAAAAATTCACCGCCATTACAACTCGTTAGTTACTATGCGTGTAGTTTTAGTACTTAAAAATGTTATGAAACGTGTTTTAGAGGAACCCCAATGATTTTACCGATATACAACAACCTTTACTTTTAACTCGTCAAATAATTCGTAATCAGAAATTAATAAAAAAATCTCTTTGCGCATTTGATATATTTTCCTTTTTAAAATAATTCAAGTTCATCGTGAACAGGTATATCCTACTCAAGCGAATATGCATATTTTTTTCAGATTTAACGAAAATCTAAATCAAGACGAGATGAAATTATCATCAGTGCTTATGAGTTCGAATCGGCTTGTCTGGAGGTCTGAGCGTTGTGAAGGTGCGTGCGACTCCTATTTTTTTGAGTGTCTTTTTATGATTTAGTGTTTAGATAAGATGCCTAGAATTGCAATCGATTAGACAATTATTACTTACTATTACAATAGGTATATTAATATCAATAGGATATAATTATTTAGTTAGAGAATTTACAGATACTCCAAACTCCAATTCACATACCGATGATTTCCGTAGCCTAATACAAATTAGAAGTTAAGCACTTATATAGTGTCTCAACAGATACCTACAAATCTGTATCAGACCATACCTAGACTGTTTGCCCGGCTTATCCTGCATGAGCGGTCAGGTCCCAGCTAATACCGCCTGTCGAGCGACATACGTGCAGACTGCTGATCGATTGATTAAGCAACCAACTGAAATCATTCCTTCCCTTTCAGTTTTTGGGCGCCGCGCCGACTCATTCGAATTCATAGCATAATTTTCATTAAGTATGCATAATATTAAGTAACTCAGTTACTGCACACAGGATATCCTGTGTGCTGTAATGTCATTACACACTTTTCTTCCGTGGGTGCAATTGTGGAGTTGGCGATGGGTAAGTAACTAATTAATTAACCTGTCACTGTACCTACGCAATAATTTCGTCTTCTTTTAACGCTTTAATTACTAAGAGCGGTTCTGAAACTTGAGCAGTTCCATCTCTGCCTACCTCTTTTGGGAATACCGGCGTGGGTTTATTTAGAAGTAGCTTTGAATGTTTCTACTTTCTTATTTTATGACACCAGAGTAAAGAAACTATAAATTAAGTAAGCAAGTAGCTTTATGCATATAATATTTATGTTGACTTTGTTACGAGTATCTGTGATGATATACCTGTATCATATTTATGACTATCTTATCATTATTTTATTATTACTTTAATCGCTTATTCGCAAATATGATACGTCTGATACGTCCATTATGCACAAGAAAATTCAAAATTGATGAAATAGATATAAATTTGTTGAAAAGTAATTTGTATTTTTTATATAGATATAAAAGCAATGCCCTCCTTACAAAATTTATTTTGGAACTGGGCCAATTGAGTTTTCCTGTGATTAGGAAATATGATCGTTCCATTAGATATCGAGTGGGTTGGTTATTTTTTATGTCATTAGAATTTCAAACCAAGATAATTTTACTACTGTTTTGATATGGCAGACATTGAACGCGTTAAATGTCATAATATGAAAATAGATTCAAAACTTATTTTTCCAAATTAGGTCAATTTAATGTTTTTCCTACTCAGAATCACGAGCCCTTTGACTAGGCAGACAAAAGCGTCCCAAATTTAATTTTTCCATTTCGTTACTATTTTTCAAACACTTTATTCTGCGGTTACAAAGTGGAAAGTCTGCAAAATAATAAAAAAATTTGGGACAATTTTATTGTCTCTCGTTTTTTATCCTAGATCGAAAGGGCTCGTGATTCTGAATAGGAAAAACATAAAATTTACCTACCTTAAAAAAATGTTTTTTGGTGATTCTTCTCGCGAAAATGCCCATGTGGTATCAAAATCGTTGTTAGCTTGGTCTGAATCTACTTCAATGAAAGTTTTGGAGTCGTATCTCGAGGGTCTCGTGGTCATTAATAGTCTGAATTGTTGAGCACCGAGAACGCCCCGGGGCCCATTACAGCGAATGGCGGACTCGGACGATCTTTCCTCTTCTTAACTTGGCTTCGATGAGAAACGTGGAAACTCTATACTTGTCGGTATTGGCGATTTATTGCCGAACTTTTGTTGGCTAGCTTTGAGAACTGCATAAATATCGACGGAAATGCTATTGAGTTTGTTATTATTGTCTGCCATGACACAGTTCTATAATATTTATTTCGAAAAATCTAAGTTCGTGCATTATAGAATTGGATCTTATTTATTTAGATGAACAAATAACAATACATAGAAGTGATAAAACAGAAAACAGTTTATAGCTTTACCTACCAAAATGGGTGATCATGTTGTTAGAAGAGTTCAGAAATAAAAACTGTACCTGCTTACTTTCTGAAGGATTACTAAGTCCAGGTGCCGTAGCCGAATGGCATTTCTCCGACGCGAAACGAAAACGAAACGCCGTGAAAGGTAGTCTGGCTCTGTCGCGCCAATATGCAAGAGCGATAGAGATAGATATCTACGAGCGTTGCGTGAGCGTTTCAGTTTCGTGAGCGTTTGTGCCATTCGGCTACGTATCCTGTACTGTTCTGCCCTTTTCTCATCAAGTATAATAAGAGCGTGACCACTGAAAATGACAAAAATGATTAGTGACTGGGTATGTTTTATACTACCTATTACACAAGAGTATTATAATTGCACATGCATGCTTTATTATTAATAAGGCGTTCAGTTTCCTGACTTAATATTTATAGTTTAGCAAATTTTAGACATGCTTTCGACCAAAATTTCATAATAACTACGAAGTAAATACCTCCACACAGACTTCATTTCTCGAGTTTAGCCGGTAGCATTAACAACTTAGCCAAATAACTTAGTACTTACCTCATATTCCTTCCAAATGTAAATAGGTGCCTATTTACCTTTATGAAAGATCTCAAGAAATAATCAATTTACCAATAGAGTACCTACTGTCTGCACATTGTTCGATTCGAAAGACGCACCGAAACCGCATTTAAAATTCGCAATGAAATTCCAGGCCCCGACCATTGTACCAGAATGACTAAAGTACGCTTTTACAGCCAATAACTACAGTTCTTTGTTAGTCATAACCTCATAAAGTCATAACAGCAGGTTTTCTACATGATTCATCTACGCTAGTGGCTGCATTCCGCTGCTTTTCAACTGTTTACTGCATAATTATCTTTGATATGGATAAAGTATTGTTAAATATACTTATGTTGACCGATATTACCTTTTTGTTTTTTGTCGAGCTCCCGAACTATGAATCATTCAATTCAGTAGATAAGGCAAACCCAAGCAAAGATCTAATAATATTAAGTATATTCTATACTTATTTGTTATTTGAGTTAGGTATATGTAATATTTCCAAATTAGTACGTAAATATTTTATTTAGCCATTGATATTTAGAAGTAACTTCCAACTTAATTTCCTATTAGTAACTAATCTAACTTCAGTTGCGCATTACAAACAATTTTTGATTGCTTTTAATATATTGAGGTAATTATTCTTCTTGACTCATTTTCGGTTGAACTGTTTAATTCAAGGTTGATTAATAAAATTCGATGAGACTTATGTCCTACCCACATATTACAGTACCTATAGTTACCGACTATACGTACGGTACACTGTGTAAAATAGGTACATAAGTAAACTCTTAACTAGACCAGAAAATGATAACGAGACTTTTAATCTTCAAATTTTATCAACATACAAAACATTTTCAACATATCTTGGTAGTGATTTTAACTTTTGTGGAAGCGCCTTTCAATATTGCAAAGCAATGCGATATATTCTTGCAACACTTTGAAAATTCTGTAGGTATATTTAACATTAATGTGTTTATAAGTTCTATATTTTCTCTTTTATATTTTAGAAATGTAATGTTATGATATTTAGGAGTTTTAGGCCTACATTTTTCTAATGAGTAAATAATTGATAGATGGAAACTACAACTTTATTCGCTTAATTCAGCACACGGAGGTGGCGAATTGCTCAAAGTTTCACAAATTTTCTTCATCAAATCACCATTGCTGTCAAAGAACTCTCCATTTATGAGTACCCAGGGTACGTATTGTTTGTCGACCAGCTTGTCTGTTTCTTGTCCGTAGTATTCTAGAAGATCTTCTCCTCGTGAACTTTTAGCGCATGCGATGATCGCCTTTGAATCGATTCCCATTGATTTTCCGCACTGAAATAATAATACCAATTTATAATTAATAAATATATATATTATTATTATGTCTTTCCCATCACGGAACAATGGTGTTCCGGATCTTTGGGAGGCGTGCGCGGGGCCGAAGCCAACGCGTAGAGACCCTTTCGACACTTTAATGAAATGTAAGGGGTACACCGAGCGGATGTTGCCCTTGCCCGTATCATGGGACACACGCAGAGGCAACACCCGCCAGGGTGTAAGGACTATTTGAGAGTTAATGGAATCTAAAATGAACTGGTTTATTTTGATGAAAGTGATGGACTAAATACTGGGCTATGGATAAAAAACCGGACGCCTGTCTAATAAAACGGTATCCAATTTTATTTCCGGCAGACGGTGACTCGTCCCCACAAGATGGGCCCCCACAAAAAGCGACATCCAAGATGGCTCAAGGGCAACACCGGTGTGAGAACTCAAGGGTGTCGAGAGGTGTACACCGCTTTCTGCCCAGTGGCTGTTAAGCCACTGTACCAACTCGCGTCTTATGCAAATTTTCACTTCCACCCCTGGGGCATGTAGCCCTAACGACTCCACTCTGGACGGCCAGCCAAGGCAAGCCAGAGGTAGAGAGTACTGTCCCACCCACCCGCCTTACGGGTAACAGAACTCCCCAGGAGTACTCGGGTACGTGGGGTCGTTGTTCCCCAACAGCTCGCCACAAGCTGCCCTGCGTTGACTGATTGCACTGGTAAAACCAATGGGCGATGGGGTCGTCACATCCCTACGCCTATATTATATTATTATTATTTTATTATTAAGAGCCCGTATTGTCCCACTGTTAGGCAAAGGCCTCCCTCAAATTCCTCCACGCATCCCTATCCCCTGAAGTCTCCCACCAGTACTCGTCAAATATAATATATATAGGTAATACAATACGATTCTATGCGATTCTTGTTTGTTAAAGGAAAATTAGGAAACTAAATGGGCATTGGGCAATAATGTAATGCTTAAGATATTATCATTGCTAATTTTGTACGTAAATTATTTGGTAAGCTCCTGTCTGTTTGACTATTACAGCTAAAGTTCCTACCTTTACAACTAAAGTTCCCGAATAAAAAAAAAATGCAAGTAATAAATAATAAAGCTGCACCACAATAAGGATTACTTGTCAAAGCGGACCCCAGGCTCCCATGAGCCGTAGCAAATGCCGGGATAACGCAAGGAGGATGATGATGACCACCATAAGAAAGTACCTATTCTTTAAAAAATAATTTACCAGTTAGCAACTGGTAACTACTCAAACTATTTTAAATGCGGAAACTGTTGAAATTTTGCATGAGAAAACGTAGAAGTATCTTTATTTTTGGTAGTTCACTTACATTAGTTGCGTCCGTGTCTGTGGATCCCCTGCCGTCCCGCTCGCCTCGCTGATGGAGTTCAGTATCTCGATGGCGCATGCGTGGAGCTTGTTGCCGCAGCACTGAGCTGGCTTGTGCCGGCAGGTTATCACGATTTTACCGTTTCCCGCAACTTCAGAGGGTCAGAAGAAATTTTACTTACATTAGTAGCGTCCATGTCTGTGGATCCCCTGCCGCCCCAGGTCCCGTTCATCATGCAGGAGTTATAGAACTCTGCCTTGCTGATGTCGTTCAGTATCTCGATGGCGCATGCGTGGAGCTTGTTGCCATAACACTCGGCTGGCCCGTGCTGGCAAGTTATCACGGTTTTACCATTTTTTTCGGATTTCTGAAACGTTATATGAATATTGAAATCAATTTAAATTTTGTGGTAACCATTTGCTTTTTTAATTTAAATACATAAATAGATCATAGAAAAAAATAATACAAACCTTAGCATTTCCATACGGATATAACTTGAGGTCTATATAAGATCCGATTTTCCTGTATACGTCGTCTAAGGGACCTAAGTGGAATGCTATGCAGTCAGGGCACAGGCATTCGTAATATACCTGCAGTTTGACTTTATCTCCATTTATGGTCTGAAAATATAAAATTAAATAGAAAAATCTCTACTCTAGGTGTATTATAAATAATCAACTATTTATTTATTATAGCTAAATAAATATTGGGGAGATCTTACACAGATTACCCTAGCCCCAAACATATATCTGTGTCCATCAGTTTATCAAACAAACGGGGATTCGAACCATCGGTTTCACGGGGTCATTATCAACTAGGCCAGACCGGTCGACATAGTTATACTTTTTTGGTTAAGACAATCCTCATTAGGCAATTAGTAAATACATTTTTTAGTTATAAATATATAAATGGGCAGATTTTTTTTGTCTGTTTTACTTTTCTTCTCAAATGTGGGAATTTCTGTACTTTATTTACTCAGAATCATGTGTTCAGTCGATTCCGCACAAGAAAAAAATTGTCCTACATTTTTAATTCCACTGAGTTACAATTTCTCATACAACTTGTTTGATCGTAACTCAGAGGAAAGCAAAAAAAGTATGGAGATTTTGGGCCATTTTTTGTCTTCTATTAGAATCGAAAGAGCTCATGATTGTGAAAAAGTGTAAAAATATCCAAAAATAAAATAAAAAAAGTGAAATCGACAACCAATATAATAGTTTTAATAATGGATTTACCTGATAGTGATAATACTGTTCAAGATTTTTGAGATCCGGATAATTTGACAGGATTTCTGAAGACAAAATAAAAAGTAAATAAAACCTAAAAATGTAAATAGGTATATTTTTAAAATCTGTAATATAAAATTAACTGAGGGTAGGTTCGGCTTTTGGTATTTGAAAGTAGCATTCTACATTTAGTATATGTATATCAAAATTATTTCATGTGAACGTATACAAAACAAATGAAAGATACATAATATTATAATAATTTTTGGTCATAATCGAAGTAGTAACACTTTGTATTGCTAATTTAAACACTTACCTAAATAAAGATACACGTGTTAAATCAAGTTTATTAAAATACCACAAATATAAATTCATGATACTTACCAATACTATCGACGATGCTAATAGCCAACAAACAAAACAAGCACTTGTACGATAACATTATGATTATTATGAACGTTTGCAGGGTGCCGTCTGACCGTTGACTTGCGCGCGAGTGACATATCAATAATAATGCTACCACTTATAAACTAGTGGGGTAGACAGGGGACAATGATAAACGAGTAATTCTTGTATCTGTCTAACCAAAGACATATGTAACTCCGTTAACCTACCTCAGAACCATAAAGAAAAAGGTACGGTGGCATAGATGGCGTTACACCTTTGGGGGACGCTCGGCTAGATGCCGCTAATATTAATATTTGACATTTTAACACATATCAAGCTAAGAATATGGCCCAAATTGTCAAAACTGAGGTTCAAAAGTTTTAAGCCTGTGTCGAGAGATGGCAGTCTATGCACTGTGATTACACATTTTACTTTGACAGTAAGGGCCCATTTAGACGGTACGAGAACTCGTATACGAGTTTTATTACATTGCGGTATTTGATGGCTGTGTAAAATTGTATGTAACCTCAACAGCCCGCAATGTAACTAAAATCGCAGGACTAACTCTCTATAAAACTCGATCCTCTTTGGTCTAACATATGTACTTATATAAGAGTATAATAATATACATATTTATACTTTGCCACGTCAAGCTATGTTTTATTTCTGAGAAAACGCACTTTTTTTTTTTTTAATGTAGGTATTTTGAACACAGTTCGGTACCTATCCCAGATATTTGGCCATAAATAGTATATTATGGGGAATAACGTTTCCGGAATATAGCAAACCATATTGGCTATGTCATTGTTTATTAAGAGTTCATACCTACATTTACGACTAGACTCGACTATCAAGAAGCAAATGTAAAACACCTGTGACAATAAGTAAAAACTTAGCTATATGTGGCCCATTTACCTATAAACCGTATGATTTTGCCTTTATGAACGTTGAACGTTTGCAGACCATTGACTTGTGCATGAGTTACATGTTTTTCACCATACCAAGTAGTAAAGGCTCACTTGATTGTTCGAACACGGATAGCAAAATTTCGCTGGCTGGCAGAATTTACCTCTAAGTTATTGATGACTTTGAACCTAAATATTCAATAAATTGATATATTTGATTTGAGCTGGCGACTTCCTCGCACAACGTATCAACATTGCGATACAGCGATTAAATGTCGCCAGTATCCTTGGTACAATACCTCAAGGACCTATTTTAGACATTAGCTTGCTTTTAAGTTTAGTATTAGTTTCTTATATAATTATGTAAATATGTTCATGTAAATAAAGATTTTTGATTTTAATTTGATATTTTACGAAAAAATACATTAAAGGAAAAAGTGAAAAATTCACACTTCCGGAGCCATCGCTCTCACCAACTGAGCCACGGAGGCCTGCGATATGCGCGACTGCGATGGATGTGTGCGAATTTATCCATGCTATAGCGACGTCTACCCGTAAGAATGCATCTTAACAGGCACTGGAGTCTCGTCTGGAGGACCCATACTAAATTTGTTTTTTTTTTATCATGCAGAAACGATGCAGAAAAAAACAAATTTTGATATTTTACGGCTAGTATTTTGTTGTGTTTTAGGTTCTAGGAACACATCACATCTCCCAAATTATTTTTTGCTTTGCGAAGACCCTCAAGTTCAAAGCATTTACGTAGTATGTCTAAACCTCTGTTATGCTAAAGCATTGCCGTACACTCTTGTATTATGTTTTTGTCTCGACGTTTATGTTATGAACGTAGGGAAAACATTACAGTAGCATTCGAAAGGTTAAAGATCATCGAGTCATCGCTGGTGAGGGTCACTTTAGGGTATGTTAGCTTTTATTAAGTAATTATACATATATAAACGCGATTTTGAGGGCCTTCGACGTTCATCATAAAACTTACATTGTAGTGCACTAAATCAACTAAATGAATTTATTATTGTAACCTACTGCATATATGGTACCTCTTACATATATCAGCACTGTTAACAGATATATGTAGGTTTGAAATAATATACTGTTTATTTTTTATATTACAATATATTTAAACGATATTAAAACCACTATAAAACACTTTGATTAAATACTATATTTTATAATTTCATAAAATATTATTTTAAATAATTAAATATAGATACATCGGTAAATTATTTATCATTCAATTATTAACATATTTAATTATCCTTTATTCAATCTTTTCCACACAATTATACACAATTATTTACACTCTGGGGGAGATGGGCCAAAGCGGCACAGATAGTGGCGAACCACTTCTCGGCACTCACAAATTTGCCGTTTATTAGCGACCATGGCACGCTTCTCAAGTCCGGGACTTCGTAATCGGTTTCTTCCCCGTATTTTTCTAGCAGTTTTTCGCCTTTTTCACCTTTAGCACATTCGATGATCTTGGTTGCATCGATTCCCATTTGTTTACCGCACTGGAATTAGATAAGCAATCGTTTACAACGAGAAATCGTTTACAAGAGAGAGTTATTCACAGTGAGGGCACAAACAGTGCTGCCCTCACATTGTAGGTTATTCTATATTAAATCTTATTGAGTCAGATTAGTTCCAACGACCGTTAACATTAATGTTTGACAAATCCATGAGCCTACGTGTATAATTAGATACGTGACAATCTGCGCCTCTCATTTTACGCACGTCGTTGGCAATAGATTGCTCACATCAACTACAACGTAGCTAATGCTGAAAAAAGGCCATACATATTACATACGTCACATTCAAGAGATTCTCATGAATATTGCTTACAAGACGCAATGGACGATTCCTAACGCATATAATACTTTAGCAAAAAAAAAACAAACATCAGAATTAATTTCATGGAATGTGCCTACGTCACTTAGGGTTTATAATAGGACAAGCTTTTGCCCGCGGCTGCGCTCGTGTTAGAAAGAGACAAATAGCCTATGTCACTTTCCATTCCTTCAACAGATTACTATCTCCACACACTAAAAAAAAACACGTCAATTCGTTGCTCCGTTTTGCCGTGAAAGACGAATAAACAGACACACACACTTTCCCAGTTATAATATTAGTATGGATTATTTTTACCCATATGTATCTTATGGGGTTAAAGTGGGGGTAGCAATGGAGTTTCATACGATCTTAAGGCCAACACAGACAGCCTGCAATTGCCTGCGACCCAAGTGTAAATTGTATAGGAAATGCAACGTCGGCGTGCATTTCCCATACAAATTGCAGTCCAAGTCAGCTTAGATGCAGGCACTTGATGAATCTACCATTTTATCCATTGAATGTACAATTTTTTTCATTGATTCAAATAAGCCCGTGTGGTGACGGGTGAAGAAATTCACCACCGTCTTTCCTCCCGCGGGCGTAGTCGGGTTAAATTGTGGCTGGCCGCCTGTCACTGCTATGTCACAATTTCGATTTCGTTTTCTTTCAGCCTCTTAATTGCTAAGACACTGAAGCTCAATGAGCGGTTTTATGTGCTCTGCTTTCCCCTTATTTTATATGAATTAACCCCTCAAACGCCTTGTTCTAGATCTGTCCCAGACAATTTACACTGTAATTAACTTTTAGACAACAGCGTTCCAAGGGTTAAGGAAGTAATTTCGCTTACTGAAGTGGCGCCTTTATCATTTGAGCCACCACTGCCGTCCTCCTGTCCAGACATCATGCAAGCGGTGTACTTCACGTACTGAGTAGTATCCTTGAGTATGTCGATGGCGCATGCGTGCAACTTGTTACCGTAACATTCTTCCGGGCCGTGCTGGCATTGGATTTTTCCATTTTCTGTCTTCTGCAAAATATAATGAAACATGGGGTTGGATTTAATATACCTCTAGAAAGCCGCCGTAGTGTTTCGTTAACTTAAAAAAAACCCTCCAAACTGACCTTAAGTGAATTCGGCAAACCATGCGAGTACCTACTGGCTTCCTTGTAATGATCCATTCCTTCTACTTTATTTAAAGGCAGAAGTACAAAACTGAGGCTTTAAAGGGTGTAAGTACTTTTAAAAAGAAGTGGATAATCTTATAAAAAAAACTATTTTCAAAATCACCCCAGAAATGACGGAGATATATAGATTATAGATGTATAGATCGGAGAGATGTAATCGAATAGATCCTCCTATTGAGAATTGGAAGTCGGTTAAACCATTGCTATAGACAGTTTTAAAGCCTGACCAGAAATGTATGATTATTGACTCCTGTCTGTGCTGAATAATCATATATTTCTCCTGTCTCCTGTCCCTCCTGGTGTTGTTATTCTGACGTTTGCGGTGACAGCTCAGTATTGTATGAAAAAATAGTTCTATTGAAATTCCGCAACATGGTGCGTAGTCATACATATATGTACTTCTGGTCAGGCTTTACTTAATAAAAACACGAATTGTCATAACAATCCTTCGTTGAGTCATGTATCATTGTGGTCATAGTAAGGATGTGAGTCTTAACTTTTAAGTGTGTGACTTACCCAAGCGTTTCCATAAGGATATGTTTTAAGATTTACGTATGCTCCAAGTTTATCTAGTATGTCAGGTAAAATGCGTGTGTACTCTATTATGCAACCTGGACACATAGCTTCGTAGTATATTCTGAGATCAACCTTGTCTTCTCCATTGGCAATCTGAAATTGTTGAATATTGAGTAATAAAACTAAGTAAGACAGTATTGTATTATTAGTATGAATATATCTTTCCTGTCACAGAACATGTTTTGGTACTCTGGGAGGCGTGCGCGGAAAAAACAAACCATAGAGACATTTTAATTTTGATACTTTAATGAAAATTATATTATTATAAAATTAAGTATCATTTTTAGGGTTCCGTAGTCAACTAGGAACCCTTATAGTTTCGCCATGTCTGTCTGTCCGTCCGTCCGTCCGTCCGTCCGTCCGTCCGTCCGCGGATAATCTCAGTAACCGTAAGCACTAGAAAGCTGAAATTTGGTACCAATATGTATATCAATCACGCCAATAAAGTGCAAAAATAAAAAATGGGAAAAAATGTTTTATTAGGGTACCCCCCCCTACATGCAAAGTGGGGGCTGATATTATTTTTCATTCCAACCCCAACGTGTGATATATTTTTGGATAGGTATTTAAAAATGAATACGGGTTTACTAAAATAATTTTTTGATAATATTAATAGTTTCGGAAATAATCGCTCTTAAAGGAAAAAAAAGTGCGTCCCCCCCCTCTAACTTTTGAACCATATGTTTAAAAAATATGAAAAAAATTTTTGAGAAAAATACGAAAAACTACGGAACCCTACACTGAGCGTGGCCCGACACGCTCTTGGCCGGTTTTTTGTTATCAAATAGATAGGTTTGCTTTGCGGATATAGGAAATGGAGATCATTATTATTAGACTGACAATAAGGGCCACTTGCACTAATGAAAATGGAGGGTTAACCCACCATTTTATATGGAATTTGACAGTTGACAGCCCACTAACACTGAATTAAGTATTTGGTGCAAGTGGGCCTTAATATTACCTATAGCCGATAACAAAAATAACATAATTGACTTACTTCATAATGACGGGGTTTGTACCATTCAAGAATTTTTGACAGATCCACACCTGACGAAAAATTGTAGTCTCAGTGGAGTTTATTATTTTTATAAAATACATAATTATTAATACATTGTAAGACTTTCAATACGGACGTCGCGGGCTCAAACCCCGGCTCGTACCAATGACTTTTTAAAACTTATGTGCGAAATGTCATCATTTGACACTTATTTTCCAGTCGCGTAAAGGAAAACATCGTGAGGAAACCGGACTAATGCCAATAAGTAAGGCTAGAGCGGAGAGGCGGGTTGAAAGGGCAGTCGCTTTCGTAAAACTAGTGCCTATGCCAAATCTTGGGAGTTGGGATTAATTGCCAAAGCCGACCTCAGGCTTTCATGAGCCGTGGCAATTGACAGGATAACACAATGAGAATGATGACTTATTACAGGAACAAATGATAACATAAGTAAAGAAGGAAAACCACAGTTGTTTTAGCTTTCTGTTTTAGCAGAGAAAATTAACTTGAGAATACGGTCAATATCATTGCAAATTTCTTTCAACGCTAACGATAACTATAAAACTGATTGAAGCTAAAGTTGTTTGTCAGGAATTCAGGATCGTAGGAAATAGAAATCCGTGACCTCTGCCCACCCCTTTGGGAAATAGCAGTGAATATATGTATGTATGTATAAACTACTTACCGGAACTGTACGTCAAACTAGTAGCGAATAAAATAAATAAACACTTCAAATTCATAATGAAGTCAATCAAGATTGTGTCGCTGCTATTTAGTGTTGTCGACCGAATGATAATTACTGTCAATTAGTACTTACATTTATATATGCATATTGTAACTGAAATAGATTACTCAACGCATGTTACTGATATTTGCGTTCATTGTGATTTATGACTACCTACGACATTTATTACTTCCAAATACCCAACTTTGTATTAAGTAGATGGGCCATTTTTTTTTTCAAAGTTGTCCATCCCACTTTTTTTGTAACATGGGTATTTTTTACGCGATTATTACTCAGAATCGTGAGGTCTTTCGATCCTGATAGGAGAAAAAAAATGCCCCAAGATTTCCATACATTTTTTCGAACCTTCATTCCGTTACCGCCATACAAAATGTATGAAAATATGGTAACGGAATGGGAAAAAACCTTGGGACACTTTATTTCTCCTCTTAGAATTGAAAGAGCTCGCGATTCTGAGTGGAAACCACCTAAAAATTTCCAAATCCAAAAAAAGTTGGGGTGGAAAACTTTGAAAAAAATTACATTTTATTGTCTTTACGTGAAATAACACGATATAATTAATTGCCAGGAGTGGCACTGAAGCTTGTGTAGTTTCATGTGCTCTGCCTACCCCTTTATGGAATACAGGCGTGATTGTATGTATGTAATTAATTAATTTTACTTCGCATGACCAATAAATAGACTTTATTTACATTAACATATTTACATAATTATGTAAGAAACTAAGACTAAACTTAAAAGCTACCTAATGTCTAAAATAGGCCTTGTTCCTTGTACCTTGAGGCATTGTATCAAGGATACTGGCGATATTTCCTCGCTGTATCGCAATGCTGATACGTTGTGCGAGGAAGTCGCCAGCTCACAGAACTAAATCTTGATTTAGTTCTGTGCGCCAGCTCTTCGGGCACCTCAACCAGACGCTTCGCGATTTCTGTGAACATCTTGCTCGCGCTAGGACCCCATAGATAGAGTTTCTACGCCAAAAGGTACAAAAAGGTATTCTTTGTACTTATTACGTTACGTTTGTACGTGTATTACGTTGGTACTTTTGTATTCATTACGTTTCAAAATGTTGTAATAAATTAATTTTTATATTCAATATACTTTTGCATCCACGGCTTTAGGTATTTTTTATGGATTACTAGCTTTTGCCCGCGGCTTCGCTCGCGTTAGAAATAGACAAAAAGTAGCCTATGTCACTCTCCATCCTTTCAACTATCTCCACTTAAAAAATCACGACAATTCGTCGCTCCGTTTTGCCGTGAAGGACGGACAAACAAACAGACACACACACTTTCCCATTTATAATATTAAGTATGGATTAGTATCCATGGATATTCGATACTGCAGCATAGGATACGTGAAATAAATTTAAATGAAAAATTAAGTATATTTACAAAGTAAAGAAAAGTCTCACACGTGGAAAATGCACGTGTAAGTATGAGTAGAATTAGAAATATTTTAATATGTTTTCATATTATCTCATAATAATTCATGTTGACGCAAGTTACTTTTTTTCCCCTCACTAGCTCGGAAACACGTGTTTTGTCATTTAATACCAGCGGGTAAAAACGCATTTTATCCACTAGTGGGTAAAGTAATTTGACCTTGAATAAAGTCAAATTAACTGCTTTAAAATTGATAAAAGTAGGTGAATCTAGTAATAAAGATGATTTACCACCTGTGGAACTACTGGAAGCAGTGATAAACGCATCTTTTGCGTTGTAGTTTCCTCGCTAAAGTGAGGGGAAAAGTTTTATGTTACACTCGGGTGCAAATGTATTTTACTTCTCGTGTGTTAAAAAACTCGCAAGTTTAGGATTCTATTCTCGAACCACTCGCTTCGCTCGTGGTTCAACTATAGAATCCTTTCACTTGCTCGTTTTCAATTCCACACTCGGCGTTAAAATACGACTTTGCCCCCTTGTATAACTAATAACTATTAAGTGTATGTACTGTGTGCGTAGCCAAATGCACGAACGCTCGCGAAAATATCTGTTTCGTAGCTAGCTATCTATCTCTATCGCTCTTGCGTATTGGCACGACAGAGTCAGACTACATTTCTGGGGCGTTTCGGTGGCGTTTCGCGCCGCAGAACGCATGCCGAATGGCACAAACACTCATGTAACGAAACGCTCGTAGATATCTATCTCTATCGCTCGTGCGTATTAGCGCGACAGAGCCAGACTACCTTTCACGGCGTCTCGTTTTCGTTTCGCGTCGTAGAAATGCCATTCGGCTACGGGGCCTGGGTGGCTAGCCGAATGGCACAATCGCTCACGAAACGCTCACGAAACGAAGCGCTAGTAGATATCTATCTCTATCGCGCTTGCGTATTGGCGCGACAGAGCCAGCGGCGTATCGCTTTCGTTTGGCGTCGGAAAAATGCCATTCGGCTACGGGGCCTGGTATTTTAATTACAACACGCAAGAGTCTGAAAATATTTCTTTGCAAGTTTAAAAAAATTAAAGTAATGTATCTCTGTAAATGAGAAAATTTTCACGCATCTTCCACTTAAAAGGAATGGGGTAATTTTGAAAGTCGTCTAATGTCGAAAGTCCCATAACAATCACCATTATTTCCATCATAATAGGATTCCCCTTTCGAAATTACCTGTGCATTACATCAATGCAGCCTATAATATGTATAATTTAAATTATAAATTAGGTCATTTAGGAGTTACCTAATGTGACTTAGTAGATGACTGGTTCATTCAACATAGATGTAATATATAACATTAACAATGAAAGTTTAGTCTCTGCCCTCTATTTCATTGAAATTGCAAACAAGATTGGCAATAAATAAATAAATAATAAATAAAATCGTTTATATACAAAAAAAAACTAGAACATTTCAAGATAACTTCGTAACTTATGAAAATTATGTTGAATATTAAATACTAAACTAGTACTGCGTACTTGCCCTTTATAATGCCTCAAGGGCCTATTTTAGACATTGGCTTGCGTTTATGTTTAGTCTTAGTTTCTTTAATAATTATGTAAATATGTTCATGTAAATAAAGATTTTTGATTTTAATTTGATATCGCTCCCACCAACTGAGCCACGGAGGCCTACTGGATGTGTGCGAATTTATCCATGTGTAAAAGCCCCCTCATTCCACCTAAACGTTACCTTAAACCCAAAGACCCACTGACCCAATAACTAATCTAAATCTCAAGGAACCCTAAAAGCAAATCTTCTTTAACTATCTGTCTCTGTCTTGCATTTAAACGTTTGGCCATAAAAGTGATGTGATCGTCTAGTAAGTGGTAGAACCCCGTAGTTGTGCGTAGTAACCCCTGGTTCTTTAACAAGGAGGAGAGTTGCATACCTTACAAAACTGGAATTTAATGAAACTAAGATAATTAATTAAAGGTAATTTACTATAAAGTTTTAGATCTTAGAAAGTTAGATTATATTAAAGTTAGGTTATTATGAGAAATAGATAAATATCAAAAGCAAAGTAACAAAGAACATGTTTTAATCAATGTAATATAACAAACACAATAATAATTTAGTTAAGTAATCATTCATGTAATTGTACTATACTGCAGAATCTGGATACTGGAACTCTCATCAGTCGTTGGAGTTGTTTGACAATAGCAGTAGCTCAGCTGGAGTAGAAACAGTGGTCCTTGTAGTCCTTCCAGGTGTAACGATGTAGATAATAAATAAAAAAAAGGTTTTTGGTAAAAATCCCCAACTCCTACTTGTGACTCCTGTCGCACGAGAAGCGTCGGATAAGCCGAAGTGACTCTAAAGTTATGGAATTTAATCTAATAAAATCTGAATGCTAAAACTAACGCTTCCTATACTAGGTGGGGTATGGAGTCTCCCTAAACCAATCACTGTGGGAAAGTCCCTTGATTGGGCTTCCTAATCCCTACCTCCCTATTCCTAGGAGTATAAGACTCAGCGAATGGCTAGAAAACGTTTCACAATTCCTAATGGTATTCCGATGATTGAAACGTCAAGTATTCACCAGAAACCCCTACCTACTTCATTTCACTCTAAGCTAATCCCATAACCCATTCCCAAAAGCTGTAAGCTTTGATGGCAGATCCGTAGATAAATTTATACCCTTAGGTAATAAATGCAATAGGCCTTAGCCTTAACATGACCTTAGTCAAACTGTAAGCCTTGATGGCAGATCCGCAGATCATTTTTACCCTTAGGTAATAATTGTAATAGGCCTTAGCCTTAATATGACCTTAGTCAGACTGTAAGCTTTGATGGCAGATCCGTAGATCATTTTTACCCTTAGGTAATAATTGTAATAGGCCTTAGCCTTAATATGACCTTAGTCAGACTGTAAGCTTTGATGGCAGATCCGTAGATCATTTTTACCCTTAGGTAATAATTGTAATAGGCCTTAGCCTTAATATGACCTTAGTCAGGAATACAATTCATTAGGTATAAGTTGCGTGAATCGACTGTTTCTATTATACAGTATGACTCCTAACTCTGCGTTCCGCTCGGTTAGTGCACTTAAACCATAAAATGTCCACCTGAACATTATGTCAAACAGCAGCGAAGAAATAACATAGATCTTACTTCGTGCCATCAAAATGAACTGATATTTCATATCAAACAGCAGTGAAGAAATAATAAAGATCTTACTTCGTGCCATCAAAATGAACTGATATTTCATAAATGTTAAAAAACATTATCAAAATTAATTTCAATCAAATATTCAAAATCTTCTAAGTAGAAACAGCTAATAATAATATAGAAAAGAAAATAGTATAGATGGTAAAATTATACCAATGATGTTATTCAACATACATGAGAGAGGATTGTCCACATATGGACTTTTTAGGAATATGATGCATAATATATTCATTATATTTCAGTAATGCAATAATTCTATGTTAACTCATCTAACTTCTCGTTAATATTGATGAGTAACATTTGTTCACATTAAATATATTATTTGGGACATAATTCCCCATAAAGAACTTTTAGTAATATGTTGCATAGTGTATTCATCATATTTCAGTAATGCAATAAGTCTATGTTAACTCATCTAATTTGTTGTTAATATTGACGAGTAACATTGGTACACATTAAATATATTATTTGTGACATAATTCCCTATATTCAATATATTTCAGTAATGCAATAAGTCTGTGTTAACTCATCGTATTTGTTGTTTATATTGACGAGTAACATTTGTACACATTAAATATATCATTTGGGACATAATTCCCCATATTCATTATATTTGAGTAATGCAATAAGTCTGTGTTAACTCATCGTATTTGTTGTTTATATTGACGAGTAACATTTGTACACATTAAATATATCATTTGGGACATAATTCCCCATATTCATTGTATTTGAGTAATGCAATAAGTCTGTGTTAACTCATCGTATTTGTTGTTTATATTGACGAGTAACATTTGTACACATTAAATATATCATTTGGGACATAATTCCCCTTATTCATTGTATTTGAGTAATGCAATAAGTCTGTGTTAACTCATCGTATTTGTTATTTATATTGACGAGTAACATTTGTACATATTAAATATATCATTTGGGACATAATTCCCCATATTCATTGTATTTGAGTAATGCAATAAGTCTGTGTTAACTCATCGTATTCGTTGTTTATATTGACGAGTAACATTTGTTCACATTAAATATACTATGTGTACTCAAATAGTAATCAAAATACATAATAAACAAAATAATCATCTAATCTCATGATATCATAATATAGTTATTTCCTTAGGAAAACATCGTAAAGTCACTTCTTTTATCAAACCGTAATTCAGAACACTAAACAAAAAATATCACGCACTTCTTTACTTTACACTCAGTCAATTTCTGTAAGAATGTCCAATAATATTTATTTATTTATCATCATTAAATTTATACTACAGTATCAAGATTGCTCAGTCTTGCTATATGAAATGAAAATGAAATGAAAATGAAATATTTATTTTTCAAGTAGGCATATTACAATGCGCATATGAACGTCAAATAAAGCTACGCCGGCTCTAACCCTACGCCTCAGCCTCGAGAAGATTTCAGTCCCCCCTCAGTTGGGAGGGGGGTATCCACTATGGGACCGGCAAGAAACTCGGCGGGCAACTTCTTTTCAAAACATTACATCTTATAATTAACATGCATTAAATAACAACATACAATTTAACATGCAAAAGTATTCATCAAAGAATATGAACAGACTAGGTACTCTATGGAAATCAATTTCAATAAATTATATTATTGCTTAATAATACGTCGTTCTTCTTCAGAGAAAACATATCAAATTGTCATAGAAGAAAAAGATAATATGAATCTCAATATCATTAAATATGTAATTTACCTACACAACATAAAATATTTGATGTGCTTTCTTATCTGAACTGTGTCCTCTATACATAATACAATTATTTTAATTGCTATTCGTTTTTTGTAGTTTCTGGTTCGGGCCATGCATGTTTGTCTGTCAAATAGTCCTCGACTCTGTAATAAGCCTTTAACATCAATGATTTTTTTAAGTAGTTCTTAAGAGCTGGGAGGGGTAATCTCAAAGCAGTGTCAGGTAACTTATTATAAAAATGAATGCATTGCCCAACAAATGACTTCTGTACTTTACGGACACGAAACTTCTTTATGGCAAGCTTATTTTTGTTTCTAGTGTTATAATTATGGATATCAGAATTCTTAGTGAAACAGTCTAAATTCTTAACAACATAAATTATACTATCATAAATGTATTGGGAAGCTACAGTTAAGATATTAATTTCTTTGAAGAGTTCTCTTACTGATTCACGTGTTCCTAAGTTGTAAATAGAACGAATGGCTCTCTTTTGTAATACAAAGATAGTCTGTATGTCAGCTGCTTTATAATTCATAATCAAAAGTAAAACTGCTTAATTGTAAATCAAATCAAATCAAATCAAATAATTTACCTAATTACCAACGCTAAAGCGTTCTCTTTTAACAACCGCTTTACATCAGGCGAGCCGTATGCTTGTTTGCCACCGACGTAGTATAAAAAATACGTATAATTGAATGACACTTACTTAATGTACACATAATTCAAGTAAACATAGTAACAACACGCCCAGTATAAGTTGATCCCGACGCGCTCAGTTATCCACCAATAGACACAGTGTAATTTAAAATGGCCGTCCGCCTCGCGTCGCGTCGAACGTGCAATCCAAATTATTTTCAACTTTTAGGAATACACTAAGAAATCACTATTCATATACACAGTAAATATTAAAACAACTACTAGATCGCATTGAAACACGATATTGGATTAAATCACAGAATATATATTAGTACGTTAAATAGAATATCGAAAGTACAGAATTCGCGCCCTCTCGCGATACGCGATCAAAATCATCCGCCATTTTTGAAATTCGAAGGTCAAGACCCGCGCTGGCTGGTATCAAATGCACGAGCGGTTTAGTTCTATTACGTCACAGGAATAAATCGCATGTCGTTTTTCGCTCGGTTTAACGCGATGTCTTATTAATCTAAATTGTTTGTAATTGATACATAATGATAGGCAAATACAACGCGAACGCGAACTACGTGGTGAAAGTATATTTGTATTCTATCAGTGTAATAAATGAACTAAGATTGTATTCGCGAAGATCTGATCTTACGGACTTACTTGTTTATTTTGTAGGCACAACACAGAGCCGGGAGGTATAGTTAAATCTTTAAATTATCAACACTTTATTAACTTTTTGTGTAAGTGAAAGATAATGGAAAGCTATAAGTATTGTTTATAAGCTGTGATTGTGTCTTAGTGAATTGTTTAGTGAAATATTTTCTCTATAAAAGCAAGCTAGTGTCCCGACGGAATGTAAACGTACAAAGGTATTTATCTAGCTGAAATAGTTTTATTGCAATTACATACTTAAAGCGGGTTCCTTAAGTTTATGACACACGAACTCTATAGTATTATTTAAATAACACACATAAAAATGCCAATGAAAAACCGTCACGTAATTAATTATGTAGTTCACTTGCGCACTAAAATTATTAAAGAATAATTAGTACCTGTTTTCTTAATGTCGGAAGGTCTTCTTTATGTCGCCTTCGATGACTAGCTCCAAGCTCCTCCATTCTTCATAATTATTGGCCTACTCACCAAAACTCCTTTTTCTGAACTATGCGAACCTTAGCTCCAGCCTCCTCCGTAGTCACAAATTACCTATTCTTATAATGTTATGTCTTCAACGTTCCCGAACCTAATGACCCCATCTGACGCTGCGCTCAGAGTTTTATTCCCCCGAATATGACGCATGCGCTGTTCTTGGTGACGCTCCCCAAACGCCCGGGACGCGATTCTCTAGCGTCTCATTGGTTGAAGTTTTTCGTCCAAAGTTCCGCTTTCCTCGATAACAACGCTTACGGCAATAGTGTAAGGAATGTTTGATTTTGTAAATTACGCTAACTTTCATATTTTTATCCCGATTTACTGCTTTCCTCGATAATAACGCTTTTGGCAACAGTTTTAGAAATGTTGATCTTTGTAAATTATGTACGTTTGAATTCCGGGAATAATTATTATTTTTCTATCGTGTGATCTCCCCAGCGTGGCCTTGTGCTGCGGGTAGCAACAGTGATCGTTGTGCGAAATGTGCGTGCCCAAATTCCGAGAATTGTTATTTTCAATTTCCTGGAATTTTTGTTTCTAAGCATATTTAATTTTACAAATACTGTATTCAAATAGTGTAACTATTTGATTAGAATATTACTTATTATGAAATCATACAACACAACATTAACATAGACAATTGTCTAAAAGAAACAAAGTCAGATTATTCAAATAATTATATACATAGATTTGTAAGAGGCGAGGACATCGGGTCGTTACACATGCTACAGCGACGTCTACCCGTAAGAATGCATCTTAACAGGCACTAGAGTCTGGAGGACCCATACTAAATTTGTGTTTTTTAGGGTTCCGTACCAAAAAGGTACAAACAGGAACCCTTATGGTGCGACTCTGTCCGTCTGTCTGTCCGTCTGTCACATTCCTAAATATCTCGAGAACTACTAATGCTATCAACTTGAAATTTGGAATGGTTATGAACATTGTAAACCTCTACAAATAGAAAGTATAATTTTTTTTAATTTATTAATTTTAATTGTAGAAAATGGCCAAAATGAATGGGGGGCAAACTGTAAATTTCAAGTTACTAGGTCAAGTGGGATATCGTTAGAAAGAGCGCAAATTGAACGTAAATAAACTATTTTTTATAATTTTTTTCTTGTGGAAAAAAAAATAATTTTGAAGGAAAATGTAAAAAAAAATACCGTTCCCCCCCCCTTATCTCCGAAGTTTACCAACTAAAAATTATGAAAATTTTAGAAAACATTGCTTTTATGCTAAATATTACAAGAAAAATATAATCGTGTTTGTACCTTGGAAACTTTTTTTTTAATTCACAAAAAACTTTTCATATTTTTACTTTCAATTTACCCACCCTTGCGAATGTATATCGTACTTCAAATTAATACGAGATGTTACGTAAACCGTCTTCTTTCCAATAAAGTATAAACTGTTTAAATCGGTTAACATTATAAAGAATTATCCCTGAAAAACTAACATAGTATACAGGTCGCGCAAATTAGTTAGCGAATTCACCGAGAGATGGCGCTATACACAATAATGCTCATTAGTACCTATACTTTTGTCTTCTAGTCAAGTCAAGTCATTAGAGTTATATGAAAACATGAGATTATTTTAACTAGGTAGTTTGAAAGAAAGTTTGTACGGGACCCTCGGTGGGCGAGTCCGACTCGCACTTGGCTGGTTTTTTTTATCATGCAGAAACGATGCAGAAAAAAAAACAAATTTTGATATTTTTTCTAGTAGGAGCACATCACATCTCCCGTATTATTTTTTGCGGAGTGAGAGTCTTCGAGTCCAAAACATTTACGGTTGTCTAAACCTCTGTTATGCTAAAACATTGCCGTACACTCTTGTATTATGTTTTTGTCTCGATGTTTATGTTATGAACGTAGGGAAAATATTACAGTAGCATTCGAAAGGTTAAGACGATACAGGAGGGGTCAATTCTCCAAACTACAAACGCTCTCGACTATTTCCTCCCTGGTTTTTGAAGATAGAGCAATGAGTTTTTCAAACAGATTATTATTACTTTTATCTGTCCGGTTTAACGGTCCAACCGTTTTGATTTTTTTGATAGTGTTATTTTTAAAGACGCTAGAATGGATCAAAATTTCCAAAAACGGCATTTTTAGGGTTCCGTACCAAAAAGGTAAAACAGGAACCCTTATGGTGCGACTCTGTCCGTCTGTCTGTCCGTCTGTCACATTCCTAAATATCTCGAGAACTACTAATGCTATCAACTTGAAATTTGGAATACTTGTGAACATTGTAAACCTCTACAAATAGAAAGAATAATTTTTTTAAATATATTAATTTTAATTGTAGAAAATGGCCAAAATGAAAGGGGGGCAAACTGTAAATTTCAAGTTACTAGGTCAAGTGGGGTATCGTTGGAAAGAGCTCAAATTGAACGTAAATAAGCTATTTTTTATAATTTTTTTGTTGAGGAAAAAAAAAGAATTTTGAAGGAAAATGTAAAAAAAAATACCGTCCCCCCCCTTATCTCCGAAGTTTACCAACGAAAAATTATGAAAATTTTAGTGAACATTGGTTTTATGCTATATATTACAGGAAAAATATAATCGTGTTTGTATTTTGAATACTTTTTTTTTAATTCACAAAAAACTTTTCAGATTTTTACTTTCAATTTACCTACCCTTACGGATGTATATCGTACTTCAAATTAATACGAGATGTTACGTAAGCCATCTTCTGTCCAATAAAGTAAAAACTGTTTAAATCGGTTAACATTATAAAGAATTATCCCTGAAAAACCAGGTCGCGCAAATTAGTTAGCAAATTGACCGGGAGATGGCGCTATACACTATAATACTCATTAGTGCCTATACTTTTGTCTTCTAGTCAAGTCATTAGAGTTATATGAAAATATGAGATTATTTTTACTAGGTAGTTTGAAAGAAAGTTTGTACGGAACCCTCGGTGGGCGAGTCCGACTCGCACTTGGCCGGTTTTTTAATTATGGCGCAAAAAAAGATTGGTAACAATTAGCCAAAAAAACTAAACGGTCCGACACATATTATTTCATTGTTATTCAGATTCTCTAATAGGCTAGCTCTAGCTTGCTATACTCAAAATAAAATATTTTATGCAGTGCACGAAATAAAGCGCCACATAATTAGAAGAAAAATATGGACAGTAGTTATGTTTAATAGTTATTTGTTATACAAGGGGGCAAAGTTATATTTTAACGCCGAGTGTGGAATTGGAAAACGAGCAAGTGAAAGGATTCTATAGTTGAACCACGAGCGAAGCGAGTGGTTCGAGAATAGAAACCTGAACTTGCGAGTTTTTTAACACACGAGAAGTAAAATACATTTGCACCCGAGTGTAAGACAAAACTTTTCCCCTCACTATAGCGAGGAAACTACAACGCAAAAAATGCGTTTATCACTGTTTCCAGTAGTTCCACAGGTGGTAAATCATCTTTATTACTAGATTCACCTACTTTTATCAATTTTAAAACAGTTAATTTGACTTTATTCAAGGTCAAATTACTTTACCCACTAGTGGATAAAATGCGTTTTTACCCGCTGGTATTAAAGGACAAAACAAGTGTTTCCGAGCTAGTGAGGGGAAAACATAATTTCTATTTAATAAGTCAAAGAGAAAGATATAAAGTAAATGAATTGACCGTGACGTCACTCCTCAGTATTTCATAGTAATTCTATAATAGCAAATCGTTTTGACAGTTCTTAAAAAGTAGCTGATTTTACTAGTAGGAAACTAGCCTATTTCGTTCCGATTCATTAAGTTTAGAAGGAGGAAACAGAGTCGAGAGCAGAACCTCGATTTTAAAGATTTTTTTCGCAATATCTTTTGACTGAGTTGTTCTTAATGGACTATTTTTTTTCGATTTCTAGTTACTAACACTAGTATATTTAACTAAAATTCCCAAATCGAAAGGAGGGCCTTTCCATTTTAGCATTTTTGCTCCTGTACCTAAGTATCGTCTTCAAGATCGTCGAGTCATCGCTGGTGAGGTTCACTTTAGGGTATGTTAGCTTTTATAATATTTATATTTCAATTGCCAATTTGCATCTAATGGTATCATGATATTTTCAATAATGTCCATATCCATGGAGGAAATAAAAAGTTTATATGTAAACGCGAATTTGGGGACCTTCGATGTTCATCATAAAACTTACATTGTGGTGCACTAAATCAACTAAATGTGTTTATTATTGTAACCTACTGCATATGGTACCTCTGACATACATCGGCACTGTTAACAGATATATGTAGGTTTAAATAATACACTGTTTATTTTTTATATTATAATATATTTAAACAATATTACAAACCACTGTAAAACACTTTCATTAAATACTATATTTTTGAATTTCGAAATAGTAGGTACATTACGATACAAGTGTAAAAAAATGGAAGTTGTAAAAGAGTGGCGAAAAATTTAAACACGACCAAAGGGAGTGTTTTAAATCGACACGAGTTTCGAATTTCCTTTTCGCACGTGTATCGTACGACGTTTTTCAGTACAGATGGCCCTCCGAAGTTTCGACCTGACATATAATGAACCACTTCTCGCAATAGTGCGTAAAAAAAACACCATCTGCACTGAAAAATATGATTTTAATAAAATAAATACATACATCCGTAAATTATTTATTATTCAATTATTGACATATTTAATTATCCTTTATTCAATCTCTTCCACACAATTATTTACACTCTGGGGGAGGATGGGCCAAAGCGGCACAGATAGTGGTGAACCACAGGTCGCTACTCACAAATTTGCCGTTTATTAGCGACCATGGCACGCCTCTCTTGTCCGGGGCTTCATAATCGGTTTCTTCCCCGTATTGTTCTAGCAGTTTTTCGCCTTTTTCACCTTTAGCACATTCGATGATCTTGGTTGCATCGATTCCCATTTGTTTACCGCACTGGAATTAGATAAGCAATCGTTTACAACGAGAAGACTGTTATTCACAGTGAGGGCACAAACAGTGCTGCCCTCACATTGTAGGTTATTCTATGTTTAATCTTATGGAGTCAAATTAGTTCTAACGACCGCTAGCATTAATGTTTGACATATCCACGAGCCTACGTGTAATCTGTATAAGTATGCGACAATCTACGCCACTCATTTTACGCAGATGTTTTAAATAAATTAAGGAAGTAATTTCGCTTACTTCAGTAGCGCCTTTATCATTTGAGCCACCACTGCCGTCCTCCTGTCCAGACATCATGCAAGCGATGTACTTTACGTACTGAGTAGTATCCTTGAGTACGTCGATGGCGCATGCGTGCAACTTGTTACCGTAACATTCTTTCGGGCCGTGCTGGCATTCGATTACGGTCTTTCCATTTTTTTCTGTCTTCTGTAAAATATAAGGAATCATGGGGATAGACTAACCCTGGAACGCCGTTGTTAAACATTTTCTACTGAATAATAATCTATTTGTATTTGTTTGGAAGTGGTTAAACCTTTGACATATTGATATAGACAGTTATACTCAAAAATTAAAATTTTGAAAAAACCCCCGATCGCGACATAGTAGACCTATTTTCATTAAACATGGCTAAGAATACTCCCGACTAACTCAGCTTTCAGACAAAAAAAACTAAATCTAAATCGTTTCATCCGTTCGGGAGCTACAATGCCACAGACAGACACACACAGACAGACAAACAGACAGACAGACAGACAGACAGACAGACAGACAGACAGACAGATAGACCGACAGACAGACAGACAGACAGACAGATAGACAGACGGACAGACAGACAGACACGTGAAACTTATAACACCCCGTCGTTTTTGCGTCAGGGGTTAATAAAAAGACGCATTGTCATAAGGATCCATCGTTGAGTCATGTATCATTGTGGACATAATACGGAGGTGAGTTGAGTGCGTGACTTACGTTAGAGTTTCCATAAGGATATGTTTTAAGATTTATGTATGCTCCAAGTTTATCTATTATCTCTGGTAAAATTTCTGTGTACTCGTCTATGCAATATGGACACATAGCCTCGTAGTATATTCTGAGATCAACCTTGTCTCCTTTATTGGCAATCTGAAATTGTGGAATATGGATTAATAAAAACTGGTTAAGATATATTCTGGTTGTTGTAAGACTTTACAAGCCTGAGTACCTATTGTATTATTTGTATGAATATCTTTCCTACCACGGAACCTTTTAACTCTTTATTGAAATGTATATTTTATTGTAATATTAATATTAAATGTTATCAATTAACTAACTAACATTTATTTGTAAGGATATATGTGAGAACAACTTATTCCGGATCTCATAAGCCTAGGCCTGTATACTATAGCCTATCTACTTAATTATATTAGGTACATCGCGGTCATTTGACAGGTTTGGATGCGGATATAGAAAATGGAGTTCAGTATCATTAGACTGACAAGAAATAATATCGACTATATTACAGAAATAACATAATTGACTTACTTCATAGTTGCGGGGTTTGTACCATTCAAGAACTTTTGACAAATCCACACCTAAAGGAAAATTTTAGGCTCAATATTTAAGTATTATTTATAAAAACAGAGATACATAATTATAACATTGTACTTATGTACTTAGAAACAAGTAATAAGACCGCTATGATCGCCTGTTGCTTGCTTCTATTTATAATCATTTGTTTTGTCTCCACTGTATCTTTTGCGGAGGTGTGCCAATAAAGAGTATTCTATCTATCTATCTATATAAGTAAAAAGTAAAGTTCTTTTAGCTTTCTGTTTTGGCACCGAGAATTAAGTTGGAAAAGGGCCAATCAAGGCAAGCAGCTGAAGCGCAATGTCATAGTCAAAGATTTAAGCACCTAATGTGTAGCTGAAGACAGGATAACCTCCTAAGGCCCAAGGATATATGTATATATTGAAGTACTTACCGGAGCTGCACGTTAAACTAATAGAAAATAAAATAAATAAACACTTAAAATTCATAATGAATGTCAATCAAGACAGTGTGACTGCTGAGTCTGCCGAATGATAATTAATTTAAATTAGCACTTACATATATATAGGTGTATTTGGTTTTAAGTACTAGATAACTCAACGCGTTACTGATATTTGCGTACCTACATTGTGACTAATGAGTCTAATGACTAACTACGATATTTGTTACTTTTTACCCACCTTTTCATTAATTATTATTTACAGGTTATTACATTTTTATATATTTTCGTATGCATAAAATAACACTAATATTTTCTTTTGGTATTTTTGTGGATTGTGTACGATACTGCGGAATAAGATACATGAATTAAATTAACATGAAAAATTAAGTATAGGTATATTAACGAAATGACAAAAGAAAAGACCACACGTGGAAAATACACGTGTAAGTATGAGTAGAATTAGAAATATTTTAAAATGAAAATTGCGTTATTAACGTTGACGCAAGTTACTTTGTATAAGTGTATGCACTGTGTGCGTAGCCGAATGCACAAACACTCACGAAACGCACACGAGAATATCTCTTACGTAGCTATCTATCTCTATCGCTCTTGCGTATTGGACAGAGCCAGACTACATTTCTGCGCCGATTTCGCTTCGCTGAAATACCAATTGGCTACAGGGCCAAGTATTTTAATTACGCAATAGGCTGAAAAAAATTCTTTGCAAGTTTAAACAAATACAAGAAATGTCTGTCTGAAAATGAGACATTTCTCACGCATCTTCCACTTAGAAAGGAATAGGAAAATCACATAACAATCACTATATTTCCATCATAACAAGATTCTCCTTCCGAAATTACCCGAGCATTTCAGTGATTTTTAATTATACCAATGCACCCTATATATGTATAATTTAAACTAGGAATTAGGTCATTTAGGTGTTACTTAATGTACCTTATTAACTAGATGACTGGTTCATTCAACATTTAAGATGTAATATATAACATTAACAATGAAAGTTTAGTCTCTGCCCTCTATTTCATTGAAATTGTAAAGAAGGTTTGCAATAAATGTTCAGAAAAAGAGTAAGTATTAAATACTAAACTAGTACTGCACCTTGTCCTTTATAAGGTTTGTCATTTTTGAGATCAATGCTGGGGGTAGGTTATACTTAAAATAAACGAAACAGTAATTTAATAGTTATATATTATTTACATTTGGCCAAAACACAGAGTTCGCGAATGCTTTCTCGAACACAATTTATATCCAAACTTGTATCACAGTATAAAAGTAGTATATGCGTTTTTAGGTTGAGTGACAGATTCCTTCATGGCATTACGTAGCGACGTGATGGTCGTGACGGAGACCGAAACGGCTCGATCCAGCATGTAGCGAGCATAGGTGCGCGCGCGCACGCGCTCAGTCTTGGATTCAGCAGTGTGCAAGCCGTAGCCGAGATGGTGTATCGTGACGTAATCCGTAGTGGTCCCGTCGAGCATCAGCACCACATAGGGAATGTATGTATCGAGGTCGTAGCGCAGGCGTTTCGTCCCCGTAGTCTTGTATAGTATAGCACTACTACATCTTAAACGCTAGTCTTGGGTTGAGCAAGGTGCAAGCGAAGTAGCCGAGATGATTATTCGTGACTGCGTCTGCGACGGCCCTGTCATGCACGTAGCGTTGTCCTAGCGCAATGTCGGAAACGTAGCGATGTCGTAGTCTTGAATCACGCTATATCGCAGCATCACAAACGCTCAGTCTTGGGTTGAGCAGCGAGCAAGCGAAGTAGCCAAGATGGTTTGTCGTGACGGCATCCGCAACGGCGCCATCGAGCACCACATAGGGAACGTAGCGAGGTCGTAACGCATGCGTCTCGTCGCCGTAGCCCTTTAGGAGAAATGAGGCTCTGCCTGTGTTCATAGTCTCCCATATTGCGTTTGCGGAAATGTTGTATTGGTAGCCACACTGGAAATAAAACATTTGTTTTGGTCAGCCATTTTAATCACGTCAAATGAATGTTAACCTACGTAGTAAAGACGTCCAAGTTCTCATCAGTATCCCAGAGCATGCAATCTTTTACTTTTGCAATAATCGTGCTATTATTAAAATCTATCGAAATATGTATTGTAAATACTTCAGACAAAATAGTCATTTGTCATTTGTGGAGATGACATGTATTGTTGACATGCAGGAGCATGACAAAACTGACAAAAGTTAGTTTTTATGACGGTGGCGCTGAACACTGCGGTTTTGTTGTTGTTCTGCGCTACGTCTAATAATTTATTGTCTATGGCACAGGTTTGCAGCATATCATATCGGCATGTTGGCATTCAAACGCGTACCACCCATTTTATAGGATACCTAGAACAGCAATTACCCAATTGACGAGATAGTTGAGCGTGTTATAGTCGTTGGTCCGCTCCATGATGCAGGCGTTAAACAGCGCGGCTCTCGTGTTGTTCCTAGCCACGTCTATTGCGGAGGCGTGCAGCATGTTCCCGTAGCACTCTATATCGCCGTGCTGGCATTCGAACGTGTAGCGACCGTTTTCGTAATCAGTCTGGAAAAAAAAAATGCTTGTTAACACTTGTGCCTGTGTTCAAAGGTCCGTTTAAATCGTCCTCTTGAGTACTGCGCGTTGCACATGGAACTAGGTAGTTCCGCGAACGCGAGTAAGCCATTATTTTGCAAATGGTGCACTAGCGGCACAACCACAGAAGCTGGATGCACCAAAAGACTTATACGGATAATTTGTTTTTTTTTTGCTTTAGAAATATGGATGGTAACTTTGCTTTGACCGCGACCACTTTTTAGCTGCCTTGCTCGTATCTAGACAAAAAGCGCTTTGAGGTGTTTTTACGCAAGTCATTTGTCAAAAACGCACTGGTTTTTGCTAAAGGTTGATAAGATAATTCAGTTAAAAGTTTGTTCATATTAAAAAAATATGAAAATTTAATAAAAAATAGCACGGGACTCCACGCGTCTCGGCGCGAAAGAATTGAATTGAAACTTCGTAATGTGTTGTTTTTAGGGTTCCGTAGTCAACTAGGAACCCTTATAGTTTCGCCATGTCTGTCTGTCCGTCCGTCCGTCCGTCCGTCCGTCCGTCCGTCCGTCCGTCCGTCCGTCCGTCCGCGGATAATCTCAGCAACCGTTAGCACTAGAAAGCTGAAATTTGGTACCAATATGTATATCAATTACGCTGACAAAGTGCAATAATAAAAAATGGAAAAAAATGTTTTATTAGGGAACCCCCCATACATGTAAAGTGGGGGCTGATATTTTTTTTTATTCGAACCCCAACGTGTGATATATTGTTGGATAGGTATTTAAAAATGAATAAGGGTTTACTAAGATCGTTTTTTCATAATATTCATATATTCGGAAATAATCGCTCTTAAAGAAAAAAAAAGTGCGTCCCCCCCCTCTAACTTTTGAACCACATGTTTAAAAAATATGAAAAAAATCACAAAAGTAGAACTTTATAAAGACTTTCTAGGAAAATTGTTTTGAACTTGATAGGTTCAGTAGTTTTTGAGAAAAATACGGAAAACTACGGAACCCTACACTGAGCGTGGCCCGACACGCTCTTGGCCGGTTTTTAAAATTCGAGTTGGCAACACTAATTGTTAAACGTTGAACGCTGTCAGTTGAAAGTCGCATTAGAAATTTTACTTCAATAAAATATTGGATAGTTCTCCCTTCTGTACATGTTTTAAGTGTCTTCCGCAAGCTTTTGTATTTAAAAAGATAGGTTTAATATAATAGGATAAGAACGTACTCTAAGCCCTTTAATAATTATTAGCGATGAACACATCAAGCCGTACTCAGTAATTACCGTAAGTAATGTAAGTATCCACGTAAGCGCATAAGCTAATTTAACCAGGTTAGTTAGTCCTGCCGGAGTCCATTACTGGTTGAATAATTACCATCGCGTGTCCGTGCGGTATCATATAAACGTCTGGATGATTCTGACCCGTGCTAGATTCGGCCGGTCGCTCCTTGGAGCTTAATGTACTAATCCATTACATTTTTGAAAGAGCATTTGGCTTGTTAAGAGTGGAGATAGGTAAAATACTGAAAGGAACTTAAACGCTATATCAATTCTTCTAGTTTAAAAAAAAGTAACGATTGTGTAACAAGTTTGTTGCAAATAAAATATTTGACGTTAAAGATTTACAATTTTCTTTTTCTGTAAACTTTCATGGGATAATTCTTATCCTATCGCCCTCCACATTTGAGTAATTTTTGTAGTCCATCATTTGAATAATCAAATCAAACAAATTTTCTGATTCTTAACCATGTTTTGCTCAAATTGTGAGACGAAACCTTGAACACCACCACTCACTTAATTTCGCCACATTTATACGAATTATGAATTCGTCCGTCTAGGTGTCGTCCTAATCGCTCCAGTGATGGATCTAGTTTCTTCTTAAAGAATTTCATGCTTCCAGAACATTTTCATGTCCCGGGACACTGTTTCCCTAAAGTGGGATAAATACTGGAATAAATATACTAGTCACATACCCTCGCATGTCCATACGGTATCATGTGGACGTTCAGATGTCTTCCCAACCGCTCTAGTGATGGAGCCAGTTGCTCCTTAAAGAATTTCACGCTGCCGGGACATTGGCTCTCGTAATACACCTTTAAGGACACTGTGTCCTTAAAATGGGACGGAATCTGAAATAAAAAAATCAAATACCTAATGAATTGGTGTCGTGTACCTAATGAAAGTTTTGATTGCGAACGCTATCGTGATAAAAATCACGGTGTTATTTTGATTATGCGTGGTTAAGTGAAGAGAATTGAGCGGCCTCATTAGATCTTCGCAAGTACTCTTAAGCTTTTTCAAATGTAATATTTAAAGTAGGTATTAATTAATACTTCAAACAACGTGTTCTTGGACTATCCTG
The DNA here is from genome assembly GCF_023078275.1 of Leguminivora glycinivorella. Taxonomy (NCBI): domain Eukaryota; kingdom Metazoa; phylum Arthropoda; class Insecta; order Lepidoptera; family Tortricidae; genus Leguminivora; species Leguminivora glycinivorella. Next base: position 15,630,907 of record NC_062974.1, on the reverse strand, counting down.
TAAATTAAATTTATGTATATATATATTCTATAGGTATATAGTATACGCTAAAGATTATGCAAATCCTTTAAGCCCTTAGCCCCCTCCGTGATTGATAATGATAACAAACATATACACACGATCTAGATACATATAAACCTTCAAGTACAATATTAACTTATTAATATTATCAGTAACCTATCCTATCATGATAAGGAAAGAGAGTAATGATATGCTTATGTATCTAACTGTACTTACCAAGGACTAACTTGTAAAGTTACATAGAAATATTAAATTCGTACCTGTAGAGCACGGTGGTTCCTTTGTGCAAAATATCTGGGATACCGATGATCTGAAACGTAACGGAAAAATTATTAATTCATGTTTGTATACCATAGATTTCATATATACCACAGATCAAGCAAACGCATCTACTAAAGGTGCCCAATCTCAGTCAAAACGACTCTATGTACCTAGTCAGTCCCTATTCATAGCTTTAGCGTGTACATTTTTGTTGCTGGAAGTCAGCGAAAACTTAAAAAAATGCCTTTTACGTGATATTCCATTGCAATAATACAAAAATTATTAACACATATTGAGTATGTTCCCAGAGAGATATTTTCTATCACAGGCATTAGCAATGTCAGTACAAAATTTGACACACTCGTTCCCTATACAAATAAATTAATTGATTTATTCTATCTAAATATAGTTCTGTGTAAGTATACATTATTAATAAATACATTTTTCTCGCTGCCTATAGCAATGAAAATCAGATGGATTTAATTGGAAGTTATTCCATTACTTAATTTTCTGTTATTCTCAATTTAATTGAACTGATCTATACTAATCTAATAATAATAGTAAATTAATTACGTAGGTACTTTAGTATACATATTCCATCATTTACTCGCATATGCTAATTTCTAACCTAAATGAGCGTCGGTAAATATGAATTTAATTCTCGCAAGTAGGTAATATTAATAGTGGCACATTACTTACAGGTGCCTACGTAAACCTTTAAAGAGAAACATATCAAGCGTGCTACATTTAAGTAGGTTAATACACTTTCGACTTACGTTGAGCTGCAGAAATGCTGCTTAAATTTATAATTAAAAATAACACTGTCTTTAACAGTACAGCACTTAAATTTACACACATTTTTATTAATAACTAACACTAATAAAATAATTATCAAACTATTAATACTGTTAATTGTAAACGCTGTCCTCTCGACAGCGTCTTATCAAATGACCAAAATCTACAATGAGTGCAGTATTTATAATCACCCTGATAAGACTTAATGTGATGAGAAGTTGAGAACTAATTTAAAGTTAACGGGTAAAATTTAACTACCCGGCCGGCCGGCATTTAAAACTTGGGCGTGGCTACTTTTTAAGGGGTTATACAAGACTTACAACTGAAACCGTACACAATGTTGAAATGTATTAATTACTTTTTGTTACATAAAGCTCCCAGTGGCGATCAGAAAGGACGGTAAATGTAGTCTAGTTACTTGGCAAATCAAAAATTTATCTCAATAACAAAACTACTTGTAGTCAGGTGTCAATAACTGTGTAGATGGTATCAAATGGGCCATTACTAACTTGACTAGATATATTATTAAATTAAAACGGGACTTAATCGCGTAAAACTTACGTTTTATATTTAACCCGACGTTTCGGACATGACATTACTCCGTGGTCACGGGTAGACTAGAGTAGAGAGTCTACCCGTGACCACGGACGTAATGTCATGTCCGAAACGTCGGGTTAAATATAAAACGTAAGTTTTACGCGATTAAGTCCCGTTTTAATTTAATAATATGAGTGAAGATCGTGTTAGTTTAAATCAATATATTGACTAGATATAACCCAAATCTGAACCTACTGAAATATGACATGAAATACTTATTTATCTATACAGAGTGGGGCCTGTAACAAAAGCAAAAAATTAAACTGTAGGCTATTCTCCTTATACTGATCAACATTGGATGGTGATAAGCAATAATGTGTCAACCCACAAAAACTAAAAAAATGAGATTTTAATGCCATGTTATAGCTGGATTTTTAAACTTCTATTTGCAAAAATGACCTTTTCATTTTGAAAATTTTTACTATCCCAAAAGTAAAAAAATAGGTTAACACAAATCCTATATCGTGTGTTGCCTGTTTTGCATTAATGTGTCAAGAACCTTAACTTATTATAGTAATTGGCAGAAGACATATTTAAATTACAATAATGTGTTATGAGGGTTGACTCAACGATTTTTTTACACTTGACTCATTCTTGCAAAACGCAAAAAATGACATAGTTACCCACTATGAGACTTGAATGATTATTGCAAAATGATATTTTATTCGTTGTTTTATGCTACGACCCGTGTTATAAAACATAAGTCATTATTGTTAAATTATATTCGGGTCATAAATTGTTCGTTTTTGGTGTAAGTACCATGACACTATATTGTAAAATATAACTGTTCATATTAATTTATGTTTGAATAAGTTATGACTTAGTCCATTAGTATATTTTTGCACATGAATGGTAAATTCAGTACGAAATTGAACATTTTAAGTCATGAATATACATATTCGTTATTATAATTTGCAAAAATTTTTTACAAGTACGTGTTTATATAAAAATCTAATATAAGCTACTATTTTTTTATAATTACTAATTACATTAAGACGTGTTAATGTATACATAAAAATATTGTTTGATTTTTGAATACTTACTGAATGGTAGTTTATTATTTTGTTAAAGATATTTTATGTTTTGTTCTTGTACAAGTCATGAGTTATTCATAATTTAAATGACTTAGTCTATTTCTTAGCGTAAAAAAATATTTTGTTGTATATTTTAGATAAGTAGTTTATTTTTTTTAAAGATGATTATTTGGTTTTTGTAACGATTTTTTGTTGAAAAAGCACAGATAATTTAAATATGTGTCTAGAAATGATCATTACTCTAATAGTTAATTTATAGTATTTTATTCAACAGGCGTTTAAAGGAGGTCAAGAAATATGAGTGGCGTACTTTCCACGAGTATTTTGGAGTCAGTTAAACACAATACTTTTACAACGACCATGCACTTAGTTTTTAATAGTTTTTTTAAATAATTCTCGCGAAATTCACACTGTTTCCTGTATTGCAAAGGTTTGCACTGTCAGCTCAGCTGCCCAAAGCCTTCCCGCGCACGCACGCAGTATCGTTAATGCAATGCGTTGCCATGATTACAGCACCAAACAATGCGTTTTCAGTTTTTTCGATACGCACAATCCTGTAAATGACGAATAACAGTTCGGGAGTAGAAAAATCATTAAAAGGTTTGATTAATAAATAATGTATTGATTCCTACATGACGACCGGTCTGGCGCAGTCGGTAGTGACCCTGCCTGCTACGCCGCGGTCCCGGGTTCGAATCCCGGTAAGGGCATTTATTTGTGTGATGAGCACAGATATTTGTTCCTGAGTCATGGATGTTTTCTATGTATATAAGTATTTATATATTATATATATCGTTGCCTAAGTACCCACAACACAAGCCTTCTTGAGCTTACCGTGGGTCTCAGTCAATCTGTGTAAGAATGTCCTATAATATTTATTATTATTTTATTATTTATACCTAATAACATAAGTGACCATGACTGATATGTTACTTAACACTTATAAAGTTAAAAATATGCATAGGTAGAGTATTTTACAATAACAATTTATGTGCTTTAACATGTTTATTTAAGACTCATAGATATTTTTAAACAATTAGCAAAAGTGGGTTAAGTATCATAACACAGTCTTGAAAAAGTTTGACGTCGTCGAACAATTCGCAATAAAAGAAAAGGGCATTATTTCGTCAAATTGAAGTTTGTTTTGAAATTAAGCTACAATAATCACTACTACTGAACGTATTATAGCTGAAAAACACAACAATCTATATAAAAAACAATTTTTTTTAAGAGAAACACAAAAAAATGAGAAAAAATCTTTAGACGCCATTTTCTCAAAATGGTTGGCGTGTGGGTTGACACATTATTGCTTATCACCATCCAATTTTGTTCAGCGACTTTTAAAAATAACTTGTATTTTGATTTTTATCACCCTTGAAAGTTTTTTCTAAGAGGTAATGTATTGCGAATTCTGTTAAGTGTAAAGTGTGACTGATAACGTCAATTACAACATTAATGGCGTCCATTGAAGCTAATATATATTTATTTTGTATGAAAAGTTAGAAAATTAGAGACTTCATGATTTTGTAAAGTCGCTAAACAAATGTTGGTCAGTTTAAGGAGTACAGCCTACAGTTTAATTTTTTGCTTTTGTTACAGGCCCCACCCTGTATAACTACCAACTAAATTTCCGTGACTTAATTATGTAAGTTGGTTTACGATATTTACATGCCAATCGAATCTTCGAGACTTATTTTAAACTAGAATCTGCAACAAAGTACCTATTCCTATCTACTTTGTTGTATCGCAGCTCATGTAAGTACTATTGTTCAGTACTGATATTTCCGATAGCCTTGGGTTGGAAACTCCTACAGAACGCTTACCGCCTTCGTGGAAGGAATAAAATGGGATTCGTTTTACTGGCCGCGACGAGGCGAGCGTATAAAGTGTATCGAGGATACAAGATTGCTTCCGATGTAATCTATGACTAACTAAATCTATATACTTATTCCTTTACTAGCTTTATCTCGCGGCTTCGCTTGCGTTAAATTTGAAAATTGCGGAATGCTCCAAACAAACTTCCACCCCTCATTTTAGGGAAGTGAGGGGTTAGAAAGAGACAAAAAGTAGCCTATGTCACTCTTCATCCCTTCAACTATCTCCACTTAAAATAACACGTCAATTCATACAGACACACACACTTTCCCATTTATAATATTAAATAATTAAATAATATAGTAAGTATGGATGTTGTTGAGTTTATATTAATTTTGTATACTTCCAGTAATAATATGATGTCTTGCGCGTAGAAACAGGCGACCCTTTTTGGTTAGAGCTTAGAATAATACAGCCTAGCTCTGAAGGTTAGTTCAGGCACCCGTAAAGGTCGTAAACATCGTGTAATTCATTCAGGATGTCGCCCAAGTTCGTCAAATCTAATCTTGAGTAGTTTGGCATAACGGAATATAATGTTTTGGCTAGTAAAGTAGAACAAAATCGCACAATCCAGATTCTCTGCTTAAGTCAGGTTCTGAACATGAGCCCTTTAGAAATAAGTATAATTATGTTATAAATTGAAATAGATATCATGCACGAAAGAAAAAACGACAAAGCTCACTGGTGGCAGAGCCGGGAGTCGGCTATCAATTTCAATTTATAATATATATTATCTTATACTATTAAACGAGCAATTCTTGTATATTTATTTATTTATATATACCGACGATCTCGGAAACCGCTCTAACGATTTCGCTGAAATTTGTTATGTTGGGGTTTTCGGGGATGAAAAATCGATCTAGCGTAGCCTTAGATCCCGGAAAACGCGAATTTTCGAGTTTTCATGAGTTTTTCTTTCGCGTTTGTATGCGATTCCGCTTAGCTCAGTCGTACAAGGTCGGTCTAATGTACGCAGATAGATCGTAGGTGTCAGGGTTTCGAATCCCGGCCAGAAATTAAGTTTTTGTTTTTTGTCTTTTTTTTTTGTTTTTGTATTTATAAGAGTTTTTTTTTATCTAAAGACGTGATATATTAAAATAGAACCGAGCGAAGCTCGGTCGCCAAGATATTGTGTAGTAGTATGACTACCTACTTGAAAAAGAACAAATTAAATAAATATTCAAAAAAATAATTTGATTTGTTCCCTAGTTGTATAATATATGTTGTTAATAATCAAAATAATTACATTACGTTACGTACGTGTATAAATATATGTATAGGTAATACATACATGTACATAATTCGTCAACTTTGTATAACATTTCGCAAGACTTTGAATATCTTATTCGTAACTTTGCCCACATTCACATACCTTAAAATTAGATTTTGTCAGGCGCGTGTATAAACTTTTTGGAAATTTACCTACCTAATATTTTTATTTATAAATCGACTTTACACACAACACACAACACGTTGTAAGATATACGCGAATGGGTAATTCGCACTTGTACCGTAATGTTCTATTACTTATGTTGCTATCTACTCGACAGCTTCTCGATAAGTTTCCGAATACCTACTCGTAGCTATTCTTATTTTTGCCAATTTTTACAAAGGAAGTAGGTAAATAGATAACATAAAATGTCTGCAAAGTTCATTCACACTTTTAAACTCGTAACCATGTGGCCAGTTTATAACCGAAATATTCCCGATAACCTGGGGCTTTTCGAGATAACCTATTAACAAAATAGATTTTATCGCCACGCTACTATTTAGTTAATGAATGACTGGTGAAATTTCTATTAATTACTTTCGATTTAGGTTATTTGATATAACATGATACATAATGATTAATTTATCCATGAATCACTTAGTAAAGGTAAGTGATCCTGTAATAGGTGTGGTTTTAGAATTAAAAGCAATTATAATAGATTAGACAAATGTTACCATATACATATGTACATACCTATGTATAAATACCTCCTTGCAAGGACGTATATAAGGGGGGGGGTTCAGGGGGTTCAAACCCCCCCCTTAGGCAGGGCCGGATTAAGGGTAGAGCGAGTGGAGCGGCCGCTCTAGGCGCCACATGGTAAGGGGGCGCCAAAATCGAGAATGTGGAAAAATCCATACAAAAAATTATACTTACGTTGCGTGGGCGCGCACATATCACAAAATGGCGAGAGGATTCGGAAATCAATCCACCTATTGAAAATCTAGATTTGTAATTCAGATTAAGTGGAAAGTTGCACCATGCTAGGGCGCCGTAAAGGGAGGATTCTAGCCCTTGACAAACCACATTGTGCGGCGAACGGCAAAGTTACGTTGTTATCCAAATGCAAAAATATGACTCTACCCGATAGTCCAAAGCGGAGTTCCTCATAAAGCCAAAGGCGCAAAACGTCTCAGAGAGGCGCAATTTTGTGAGTCGCAGCATATGGTGAGCGAATTTCAAAGCACTCAGATCACTTAGTGGCAAAATACCGAAATGGCCGTCCCGACGGTGACGATCGAGTCCGTAGTTAATCTCTTAAGTCTCTTAATTAACTCTTAAGCATTATTATAAAAATAATAGTGATGGCGAAATATAAGGCCTAAAAGTCGGGAACATAGACGCCCTGTGAAGTCAAAATACCCCAAAATATGTCAAAGACCGCAACTCTGCTGAGCGCAGACGATAAAAGCTTGAAAGTTCTCGGATTCCCCGCTGGCGGGTTGTCTTAATTAATCGAGTCAATAGGAAAAAAAATCGCGCTTACTATTTATAATTATATGCTCTTTTAGTTAGGACAAATTCCGAATTTGCTTTCTTGACTTGGACACTATAGTGCTCCATTTTGTTTGTTATTTTATGTATATGATATTCACGTTCAGCCACACGTAACTATACTAGGGTGCGGCTACGAAAGTTCAACCATTTGTCCCTTTCGCACTCTGTCTGATGAAATCCATAAATTTTGTATTGCGTTAATCTTCAAATTACGGCATTACTATAAAAAAAATTTCGCGCTCGCTACGCTCGCGATTTATTTTCCTACTTAGAGAAACTTCTTCAAAAGGGCGCCGAAAATTTATGCCCTGACGGTGAACTAGTGGCACCTCGTACAACTGGTCGCCAAACCCATCGCAATAATGTTCTAGGGGAAACTGCGGAGATATACTACCGGCGAAACGTATATTAATTATCCTTTCTTGGAACATTTGATATCCGAGTTAGACGCCCGATTCCAACCTCATGAATACACAGTTGGCACATTACAAAAGGTCTTGCCAACGAAGACTAATAATGTTGACAACGCCACAAAAACGGAACTACTGAAAGCTGCTAAACTTTTTCTTGGGTTAACAGAAGCAGAAGACCACAAATTCAAATCTGAATACGAACTCTGGCATAATCATTGGTCAAACCTGGAGCCTGAAAAAAAAACTAGAACTGCTATGGGGCCATTGACCAGTGTGATCCAAATTTCTTTCTTTCTTTCTTTCGATCAGAAAGTTGCTATTGATACTGGCCACTTGGCCAGTACAGCAACTGCTGAAAGAAGTTTTTCAACCTTAAAAAGGTTAAAAACATTTTTGCGTAATAGGACGGGACAAGAGCGCCTCACGGGGCTAGTTCTTATGTCTATCCATAGGGAAATAGCTGCCGTAATAGATGCTAATGATATTGTCAATCAACAAATTTTAAGAAGAAAGCGATTAAATATAGTTTTATAAGGAAGTAGTGTCTTTTAATCTGCATCATTATTAATTAAATGTTCGAGACCGCTTTTTATCCGGCTGAGTTTATGACCCGGACCCCCCCCTTAGACTTTCTATATATACGTGCTTGCCTCCTTGTCTGACATACTTAGAGTGGCTAAGAGCAAGATTAAAAAAACCATCTATTTCGTTGAAATCGTTAGAGTCAATTCCGGCGATATCCCCGAAATATATAAATACCGATACAAGAATAGCTCTTTTTTAATACGAGCAGCTTTTATTATTTTTATAAATAAATAAAAATTGTCCATGATTGGGTGTTGCTGGCGTCGACCCTCCAAAGTAATCTATGTGTGCATCTGTCTGTCATTTTTCATTTGTTTCATGGAAATATCATTTCGTAGTGGCCGCAGCCGCACCTGCCTGGGTGTTTCATTGCCAAAAAATATTGTTCCATATTCCTATTTCTGGCGTGTATTTGACAGGACTATATCGCTGTAACGTATTGCTGATAAAATGGGGCAAACACATTCAAACCAAACTTGTACATACCTAACAGTAGAATGTGAAAATACAAGAAGAAAATTCAATCAAGTTTCTCTTTGTATCCCGATTTACTACCTATAACTTACAGGAAATACGGATATTTATTTTCTATTTCAAGAGATAAGTAGGCAATTTTCAGTTTTCTGCAAAACTTAGCCAATAATTCTTATGCCGGGGCTATTACGACCGCGTACAAAATAAAAGTTTCATCTGAGCCGGCACATCTGATAAAAGTTGCTGGGGTGAATCCACGCAGAAGCCTCTTCTAATACATACCGTGCAGTTATCTCGTCCGTTTTCATGGTTCGATAAATTGTATGTGTTTTCTTGCATATGGAAACTTTCAACAATATTTTGTTATTTGCGCTGTGCCTAAAACGAACCTAATATATGCGCCAACTATAAAAGTAACGCAAACGCATAATGTACATATGCGTTGCCGGCAGTGAAAGCGTTAAGACAACACAATACAATACAAATACCCTTTATTGCACACCTTGATAAAATATACAACAATACAAAAACCAAGAAGCAACACGAACAAAGGTAAACAGGCGGTCTTATCGCTATAGAGTAATTTCTTCCAGACAACCTTAAGGTAGCGGAATTTGATGAATTTACTAACAAGACCTAGCAGTAATATTTTTTATTAAGGAGTTAGTGCATGCTTATTAATTTATTGTCTTTTGTTTTGTGCACAAAGTAGGTAATATAATATTTATGAGATGTGTAGCATGTTGTTCCTTATCTCTAAATTTCCACAGATTTTTATGAAACAACTTCCGAGCGTGGTGCCGGCGGCACATACATAAGTAGAAATATTATTGAATAGTACAGTGCAAGCGAAGAGGATGTGTTCTGTTAGCAAATAGGTAATCTTGCGCCGTCTGCCAGGAAGATAGCAGTATCCTACTTTTTTGAAACGGTTCATGATATGGCATTTATATTGTTTTCCTCAGGATTGTGTATGTGCGTATAAGCATGATCGCGCGATAAATGATAAAACATCAGGCCGTCCCTATCGCACTTACAAATAGTGTGACAGGGACGGCCCGATGTTTTATCATTTATTGCGCGACCATGATTGCCTGCCTGCGATCATTTAATTTTAGCTTTCTTTCAGAGAATATCGGAAATAAAATTACTATCATACGGGTCACATGGAGAATAGACTTCTAAGAAGATGTCTGGTGGATTGTCTGTAGATGTAATAGGAAGTGCTGTTGCGTGGATCAACAATATCAACATATTTTGTAATTGTTCTCTTTTGTTTCAGAGGACAATAGGGTACAAACGTTATGCTGGTAACTTCCGACGCGCACGATCTATGCTTTCAGAAAATCTTTAGAATGCTACGAGTACGATGCTGTATACGAGTTTCAGTTTACTATTACTGTCACTGATAGCTCATAGGTTCTTCGCCCTTTTTGGCGCTATGCCACTTGTAAAATTTTTGATCAAATACATATGAGTAGGTATGTATTTATTTGCGTTAAGTCGCGTTAAGTTAAGTCGGTGAGATTCAATATACTTTTTAGAAATAGGACAAGCTTTATGGCACCCTAAGAGGAGTGGGCAAACACGTCTGATGGTGTCTTGACGACCAGTCTGGCCTAGTGGGTATAGTGACCATACCGGCTAAGTATACCTGGTCCTGGGTTCGAATGCGTGTTAATGGCACAGATATTTGTTCTCGTGTCATGGTTGTTCTCCTATGTATATCGTTGGCAGGGTACCCACAACCCAAAACACAAGCTTTTTTGAGTCTACCGTATTAGGATTGAGTCAATCTGAATAGAATATGAATTTATTATTATTTATCAAACACTTAGGGCCACTTGCACCAACGAAAATGGAGGGTTAACCCACCATTTTATATGGAATTTGACAGATGACAGCCCACTAACCCTGAGTTAAGTGGTTGGTTCAAGTGGGCCTTATTCGATTAGTTTCATAGGCTCTGCCTACATCTTTTAGAAATACGGAATCGTCAAAAAATAACACGGAATGGCGCCGCAGGCTGTCTGTCCTCGACAATAGCCGGTTCGCTGTCTTTTTGTTGGCGCACCTCACATATTAGTTTCAGAAGCTTTGAAGAAAATTACGTTACCTCCCGCACATGAGACATATTCTGCGCGAAATATTTGTCCAGGAAATATTTTTTACGTAAGACACTAGAAGCACACTAAGAACGTACTTATAAATATGTTGCAAATAAATATATGAAACGTAAATAGAAATAGTCAACACATTGTCAGTCTAAGTATCATGTATCTACTGCATAACCTACTTTCTAAGTAGTCAAAACAAGTAATTAATCCTGGTAGAAACTATAAACACACGTGAGCAATCTAAAACTATCTACAAAAGTATTGAATCCGTAAGGAAATAATCTTCTTTATTATTTCAATCAAAAACATTTGTACCTATAGCGGAACTATTTTTCTCAGTTGTTGTAGTATTAACTACTAACTATACTTTTAGTTTATCTCAAATCTTTGTACTTATGTGACAGTACCTAACTTTTAACGATGCTTCGCAAAGCTTTCTTTCACATTGTTAAAAGTATGCTCTTCGTTTCTTGTGATTTTTTTAGGTGTTTCTAATATAATAACTAAGTATACCATTGTTAAAAATCTTAAAACAGTATATTAGGTGATAGAGTACAATGTGTGAGAGTTGTACGCATAATTAGGTAGGCTTTATCTTGGCTTTATCACTAAATCTGTCAGGTATTTGATATGACAATTCTGACAGACGAGTTTACGTTATAGCTTTTTTGAATTAGCTAGCTACCTATATTTAACAATTTTTAACACGCCATTGTCATAATAGTTCGGAAAAATGGATAGTAAAATTTTACAAAGCGATATTTTAAAACACAATGTATTGCACTTAAATAACAAGGATATATTTAGCCAGCGATCAAGCAAAAATAATCCAAAAATAGGTTTTTGTTGTAGAATACGTAATCAACAATTTGTTTTGTAAATAAAAGGGCCGACTTTAGTAGAATTTTATTTAAATCCCTGCACATCGCAGTGCTGGCTTTGGCAGTGACTGCTGGTCATCAGATTTACTTTCAATTACACCGGCTGACCCGCGACATTTGACGGTATGGACTAGTAAGTCAAGTATTAATTTCTGTCGAAGATAAATGCTCAAGAAATGTAACGATATATTTGAAATCAGAATAGACATCTTTACTGGATAAATAAATAAAGTACCTACTTGAAACTTGACTGATATTTTTTATTGAGTGTTATTAAATAACTTTAAAATGGTTCTTAAAATATCAATACATTAAGTCATTAACTTTATGGACAATATGAGTAACAAAAAGTTGAACATTTCTACTTGTTGATTTTTATCTGGAAATACTTAAATGGAAGTAATAATTGTAAAATCAATAGTTTTCGATGTAAAGAACTTAATGACAATAATGACACAAACATTTTATTTATGTTAAAGGGTAAGTATAAATAAACTTCAAGTTTGTTTAAACGTGTCGTGACGGATTAAGAATTTCACCACCCCCTTTCCTCCCGTGGGTGTCGTAGAAGTCGACTGAGGGATATGGATTCCATGTCACTGCAATATCACAATTCCGTTTTCTTTCAATCCCTTAATTGTCAAGAGTAGTGGCACTGGAGCTTGAGTGTTTCATGCGCTCATTTGGGAATACAGGGACGTAGCCGAATGGCACAAACGCTAACGAAACTAATCGCTCATAGGTACCTGTCTATCAGTGGCAGCTGGTGAAAATGTCTGCTAGGCAACACTGAGCATTAAGAAACCTACCTTAACATTAGGTATTTTACTACTAATCAATTTTAGGCAAGCCGGTGGGAATCGGATTGTATGGACCAGCCGCTGCTGCTGTCTATCTCTATCGCTCTTGCGTATTGGCGCGGCAGAACCATACTACCTTTCGCGGCGCTTCGTTTTCGTTTCAAGTCGCAGAAATGCCATTCGGCTACGGCACAGGCGTGAGAAGTATGTATGTACCTACTTATATAACACCCTAAGAAGCGCGGTTTAAAATAGCGTCCACAAGTTTCTCGGTGAATAAAATAGCGTCCAAGTTTCTCAAGTCGTTGGCACGACCTGGCTGATTGCGAACGCGACAATAACCCGATTTGCATCCAACCTCGTTCAGGATTAAAGCTGTTTTATTCTTGTAAAAACTTCCAGCCCATAAAACTATGCAAAGTGCAAAAAATGCTGCTGAGAAACTCGGTCAAACACAATCTTTTGTTGGTTGTTTTATTATTACAATAGCTATTTACAAGCGCTATTAAACTATTATTTACCTCATCGTTAAAATATTCAGTTTTATGATCATTTTTGTCATTATTAGAAAAATATGACAATATATTCCATTCCATTTGATTAAAATAGACGCAATGTGTACTTATTGTGTATTCACTGATAAACTACATGTGGTGCTACGTCGTAGCACGTAGCATAGTTTTCCATACATGCAGTGAATATGTGTTGTAGTGTTCCAAAAATATCATGATTAGCATTGAATTATCAATTCGAGAGTCTACTATTAATAGCCTTATGCTTCTAGTTTTTACTTTGAACTTGGCTAGTCTGTGGCCAAGAGTAAGCCCATAATATAATATAAAAAAAAAAACTGCAGTTCCTCCCTAAGTATGCACCTAAGAAGCAAGAGATTCCGGGTTTGGAACGTATAGTTAGAGTTACAGTGTAGTGTGTATCGTCCTGCTGGTCATCCAAAATATCGTTGGGCGGATAGAGTGGAGGTTGACCTCGGTTGAGCTCGGCGTCGGCGAAAGCTGGCGCGATACCGCTCAAGACCGAGCAAAGTGGGGTGCTCTTGTGTTGTAGGCCAAAAATCATTTTGAGTAATCGCGCCACCCAAGTAAGTAAGAGATCGTGTCATTTACAAGAACACCTACCTCACACATTCAGTGCCAGCGCATGCTACGCGCTACGAGCGTAGCCGATAAAATGGGGAAATGCGCATGTAGCAAAAATCACTTACGAAGAGAGAACCCGACTATCGGGTCACTGCAACTGAATGTGATACTAACTGAGCTACGAGAGGCTTCACTGAGAGAAATTTGCATTGTGAATTTAACAAGTTCGACTTGTTGCGGTTTATCCGTTTGAATCAGCCAAACGTATGTCAGGTTGTTTTTATAAAATCGACTTGTTGATTCAAATATATTGCCGATTCAAATGACAAGTAGCTTGTTGTTTGAACCAAAGAGCACGTAGGCGCTATTTTAACCAAAAAACTTGTTGAACGAACATGAAAACTGGTTGTATTTTCTCTGTGTTCCAGAAGCTTGCCTTGCTTTATTCATTTCTTTAATTCCATTTTAAAAAACAATACCTATAGTAGATAATGAGTAAATTGTATTACAAAACACCTTTTCCTCGAAACCTCTCATTCTATTTCAGCGAACGTGAAGAAAAATGTTGCCATAACTGAGACTGGCGCCGAGCGACGGCGCGAATACAAATCCGAGACAAGTTGCATATTTCCATATTAAGCAAGCATTTTGTCTGGGAGCTGTGGCGCTGTTCCCATCGGAACTATGAGCTTGGCTGAATCTTTGCAGTATAAGCGATTTCAAGAAGGATACATAACATGTCCTACGTATGTTCTTAAATAGCAAATGCACTGCAATAAAGCGTTCGGACTATTAAATGCTTCTTTTATATCTATTTAAGTATGTGTGGAAAGAAAAGTCCTTGACGCTATGGGTATTTCACGACCCTTCTTTTGGCATACATACCTATACCTACTATCTAGGATTTAGTCAGCTGAAGATTCGCACTGGGCTAACACTTCTGCACACAGCAAGGTTCACTTTTCACATGGAGGCAAAAAAGGCCATATCTCAAAATTTAGGACTATGTGAGATTTTTTAACTAAAGCGTTACAATGTCCGTTTGCTGAGCAATGGCCTCTTCTTATGTTTCCTCGATCTCCATAAAGACTATGGTTTAAAAAAAGGATACCTAAGTAAAGTTAATTTTGAAAATAAAGATATCTAAGTACATAAATATACTTTAATCTGTGAGGTCGTATTTATTTCGGGGTTTTACATTTCAGAACTTCACCCGTGCATGATAAGCAGTTGGAATAGATATCCGAGGAATGTACACGAGGAGCTCCGTATGCATGCCATGTTTATGTCATTATCGGAGAAGTAAAAGCAAGTAAATAAGTCAATTTGTACTGCAGCAGAGTAGAACATTCTACGAGTAAGCAACTTTTTAATGGAATGTTGGCAATACTGCCATATTTTTTAAGTAAATATCTGGGGCCCGTTTCTCGAAAGGTACAAGCCTTGTATTACAAGTGCGCGAACTGTCAAATCGTATGGGTTGCGAGAAATGGGCCCATCTAAACATGTTAGGTTTTAGACACACAGATATCGTTATAAAAGGTATTAAAGTATACCTATATGTAAATTATTTGACACTAAAAATTATTATTTCACTAATTTATGAATAATGTAGGTATCTAATTTTACAAGTAAAAAGAAATACTTATTTTTTGAGTATTAAACCTAGGAAGTATCAGAACTATCAGATGCTACAAAACAAAATATAAATATACTTATATATAAAATAAAAAAATCGAACAATAAATGGCCGAAGCATTAGTAAAATATTTCAAACTGGTTTACGAAAATAATACAGTCTATTCCTATTTATATACTATACAAGTAAATCGTTTTAATAAACAGTTTTTTTTTGTTTTATCTGTTTAATTTAACGTGAAATAATTAAGCTACCAAGAACCCGACTGTCGGGCACACCGCTCGTAGAAGCGTAGCCGATTACATGGGTTTCCCCGTATGTAGCGAAAATGTCGTAGCGCCGCGTAGAGCCCGGTTTCGAAAGTGTTAACTGTGCTTCACAATCACGTCTAATACTTATTATATATATGGGATACACAATTGAGTGATAGGTATATAAGACTACCTACTTAGATTTAATATATACCTCACCCTCACCTAAGCTCTGCGAAAATAAGTGCAAGTTTTTGTTTTTCACAAAGTAAATCCGCAGATGAGAGGAGCGAAAGCTCTATAACTACTTGCACTTCAATGTTTCATTTCAGCGCGGATAAATAAACGGGGCCCGGCGACCACCTGCCAGATTTCACGGGCTTTTGTACTTCTCTATTTAGCTTCAGATTACATTTTTAAAAGCTTTGCTCTAGTATTTTATATAAACATTTTGTGTCATTGAAAAAACGGAGTGATAGATTCGGGCATGGGTTCCTATTTTTAACACGACAGTTTGGTTTATTGATTTTGTAAGGTGTCCTTTCCAATATCTATCTATTCTTTTAATTATATCATCTTTAAAAGCTCGGCCACACATGAGCGTTTTGAGAGCGCAGCGTTAGCGGAGCGCAATGATGGCGGTGCGCCGAACGGAGCGGAGCACATTGCGAGTGTATTCGAAGCGCAGGTAACTTCTAAGCCTATATTTTGCAACTGTAAACTTCTAATATGTATTGAATGACATAAGAAATCAAAACAACATTTTGGAATAAAACAATTGGCTAAATGGTTAACATTAAAAGCTCGGCCACACATGCGCGTTTTGATAGCGTAGGCGGAGCGGTAGCGGAGCGCAACGATAGCGGTGCGCCGGACGAACGCTGGCGTTGCGCCCAGCGGAGGGAACTAACAAGCGCGGATTGCGAGCGGAATGCGCGCGGATTGCGAGCGGAACGCCAGCGTTCCGCCAGCGCACCGCTATCATTGCGCTCCGCTGACGCTCCGCTGACGCTCCGCTGACGCTCCGCTGACGCTCCGCTAACGCTCCGCTAACGCTACGCTATCAAAACGCTTTATGTGTGGCGGAGACTTTAATCCATAATTATTCACTTTATTCAGACAAGTCCGCTCATAATGCGCGCTGTGTTATGTGTGACCGAATTCCGCTCCGCTAACGCTACGCTATCAAATCGCCCTATGTTTGACCGAGGCTTAGCAAGGGATAACAGAGGCGTCAGTGGTGCGACGTTACCGGTTCTCGCTCGACATTTTGAAAGCGTGCGGCACGTGTCATATCCATGCGATGTTGTGCGATGTCTCTAGATTATTCAAGCGAAATCACTCGACTACGCATGACGATATCGAGAAGTCGACACATATCATATCACGGGTTATACTAGTACGATTATGTCGTATAACCCTAGCTTAATATCAGTTGCCCAGTTGTACCCTAACATACAATCTAATAAATGTCATATTCTCTACTTATTCATCGGTCATATGTAAGTACGTACAGTCGTACAGTCACCGGTAATATCATCGTACAAAAAGAAGGCAGTGTGCGTAGTCGAATGCACAAACGCTTACGATAATATCTCTTTCATAGCTATCTATCTCTATCGCTCTTGCGTATCGGCGCGACAGAGCCAGACTACATTTCTGCGGCGTTCGGCATTCGGCTACGGGGCCTGGGTGCGTAGCCGAATGCACAAACGCTCACGAAACGCTCACGAAACGAAACGCTCGTTGATATCTATCTCTATCGCTCTTGCGTTTTTTTTTTTTTATTGGATAGGAGGCAAACGAGCAGACAGGTCGCCTGATGGTAAGCGATCACCGCCGCCCATGGACACCCGAAACACCAGAGGTTTCGGCGCGACTGAGCCAGACTACCTTTGGCGGCGTTTCGTTTTCGTTTTGCGTCACAGAAATGCCATTCGGCTACGGGGCCTGGGCTGACTACTAAGACTGTGTCAGGTATTTTTGCGGCTTTTTTAACCTCCGACGCAAAAACGAAGGGGTGTTATAAGTTTGACGTGTCTGTCTGTCTGTTTGTCTGTCTGTCTGTGTGTGTGTCTGTCTGTGGCATCATAGCTCCCGAACGGATGCACCGATTTAGATTTAGTTGTTTTTGTCTGAAAGCTGAGTTAGTCGGGAGTGTTCTTAGTCATGTTTCATGAAAATCGGTCTACTATGTCGCGGTCGGGGGTTTTCTCAAAATTTAATTTTGTGGTTATTATGGGATGTTATTGCTGGTGGTGTTATTGGTGGCTTAATAAAATAAAATAAAATAAAATTCATTTATTTCGGACAATTAAAATCCATATCGTATTACATTAAATATTAAATAAAATAAAATTTACAATTAACAATTTACAATGCATTACATTATATAATATTAAATTATAGTTATAGTTATATTCAATTAAATTAGGTTAAGTTATATTAAATTAAATTTATTTAGATTAGATTAGATTAGATATATTAATTTCACAACATGATTACAGTACAAATTACATTTATGTCAATTTATAAGAATCTATATTGTGATCGTCAAAAAAGTAAAAGAAAATGGTATCAATATAATTAAAATAAGTTAAATTTGCAGAATATGAAATGATCACCAAAAAAGGATCGTCAAGTAATATGAATAAAAATAAACACAACAATGTCGGAATAACAATAGGATAGTGAGAATAATAAATTATACAGTTATGTCAAAAAAATCACTTATTGAATACAGTGGGTTATCCAGTAAAAAGTTTCTTAATCGACGTTTGAATGTTTCATCCGATGTCTCTAACCTTATTTCTGCCGGTAATCGCTCATAATAAGTCGGGCCGATGACACGCGGATTCTTTGTTGCAAGTGCCATGCGACGTGGAACTGTTCTTAGTCGACCTGTAGTTCTAATGTTTATACCGGATACCTCAACGCGTTTAAACGAGGATAAGTTATTCCTAACATACATTATAACTTCATATAAATATATTGAATAATGAGTCATTATTTTGTGCGTCACAAACAGGCCCCTGCACGAGTGTCTAGGCTTCACACCCGCTAGTGTTCGTATGGCCTGTTTTTGCATAATGAATACTCGATTGGCATCCGTTGAGTTTCCCCAAATGAGTATTCCATACGTCATTAGCGAGTGGAAGTGAGCATAGTAAACCGATTTTAATGAAACATGCGAAATAAGGGGTTTCAACTTCCTCAACGCAAAGACTGCACTACTCAATCTTTTGCATAGCTGGTCAACATGGCACTTCCAGTTTAGATTCGAATCCAACACAAAGCCTAGGAACTTCGCTTCACTGCACATTGGCATGGGGCAGTTTACTACAGATGGGGATACAGTAGTTGTTCGCCCTGAGAATAGCATTACGTTGGATTTGTTGACGTTAAGGAGTAACCCATTTGCAGCAAACCACTGTCCTAACTGACTACATGCCTTGTTGATGTACTCACCAAGCTGTTCGTATGTTTCCGCGCTGATTACGACCGTAGTGTCATCTGCAAATAGTACTGACAGCCCGGCGGTAATGGCAGATGGGAGATCATTGACGTACGCCAAAAACAGAGTATTTCCAAGGGCAGATCCTTGGGGAATTCCTAATTTGACTTGGCCAATGTCAGACTGGAACCGCTGGCCATTTGAGGACAGTTTAACCTGTTGTCTTCGATCTAGCAAAAAAGAAGCAATCAAGCGATGTGCCTCATCTTTTATTCCGTAACATTTTAACTTATTTAACAGCATTGTGTGGCTTATTACGTCAAAAGCTTTTGATAGGTCACACATAATACCGGCCATTTTTTGTCGCCTGTCTAAACCCGTTATAATAAAATCTACAATTTTGTGAGCTGCAGCGGTTGTTGACATATTTCGTCTATAAGCGTACTGGTGTGGAGTAAGTAGACTATTACGTTCCAGGTATGACATCAATGTTGATGATAAAATAGACTCCACAATTTTCGAAATGGTAGGTACTATGGTGATCGGCCTGTAGTTATTGACATCCGTTTTTTCTCCTTTCCCTTTGTATACCGGGCATACCCTTGTACGCTTTAATACATTTATTTGGCTCACATGCATGGAGCACCAATGCCTCAAAAGGCAACTGTCCCATCGACTGGCTACTACAGTTAAGAGGCTGTGGCGGCTACCCCGGACCCTGCCGAGCATCGCGGCACAACGCTTGCGAAGTGTGGCATGAAATCCGTCAACACTAGCGTCAGCAAACATACCGGACGCACTACAGTACCGCGGCAGCCGCAACAGCACCCTAAACGCATCGTTGTATTGGACCCGCAGAGCATTTAGCGAACGCTGAGTATATCTTGTCCATAGGCTACAGGTATACATCGATGTACAGTACGATCTAAACAGTGTTATTTTTACTTGGGCTGTACATCGTTGAAACCTGCGCGCTATCATATTCGCTCTCATTGCCAATGCTCTGCGTTCCCTTTCGATGTCGGCATCATCACGCAGGTCTTCGGTTACCAAGTAATAAGTAATAAGTATTTAAACCTTACTGTAAGAAACACAATAAATAATTATAGTAAAGAGACTGCTAAATTATTAATTCTGCTAAACCTGACCTTCTATTAGGTACAAGTAGAAAAGATACTGAATCAAACCTCTACGTTATGGATTGAACCAAAACGAATTCAAAAAAGTTATGAACCAATCAAAAACTTTGCTAAACCAACGGCGGTTCTGCAAATTTCTCTTTGCATTGAGTAGCGAGATAGGCCGCCGGAGATCAAATATAACGATAGATCACGTCTGGAATCGAATTTTCCGTGTCAGCTGTTCCTCTCTAGATAGAGATGTAACTGAATTATTGTCTTGTACAATATACTGGATAGTTCAGTTGACTGGATTTAGGACAGAAGTTGTTTTATGCGATAGACGTAGTGTCAAACTAATTTTTATATCAAATAGGCATTACGTACCTATCTTCTAAATATATAAAAGAAGAAACTGACTGACTGACTGACATAATCAACCCAGTCAACCCACAGCCGAAACCGCTGGTCCTAGAGATTTAAAATTTGGCACGTAGGTTCTTTGGGTGGTGTAGAGGAACACTAAGAGGGAATTTTTCAAAATTCACCTCCTAAGGGGGTGAAATGGAGGTCCAAAGTTTGTATGGGAAAACAAGATTAGTTTTTAGTACGCGGGCGAAGCCGCGGGAAATAGCTATTTATGTATATTGTTTTACTCGGTATTTTATTTACCTACAAAAGACACTATTTACGTCCTGCTCCCAGTTTGAATATAAGTAAGGTACAGCGGGGCAAATCTCGACACCGGGCAATTGTAAATAATCCATTTTTTCCATTATGTATTACACTATGATGTTGAGTTCTACATGTATCCACTGAACACGCCTACCATATATAACCGGTGGACACTCTATTTAATAATGCAAATATTGTAAACATGGAAAAAATGGACCAGTTACATTTGCCCCCAGTCGAGATTTGCCCCGCTGTACCTTACCTACAATTTTACTTTATATTAAAGTCAACCCACGATAAGTTTGCAACAATTTCGATAGCCCTGCCTCTGTAAGGGTTAAGAAAACGTCCTCATTTCATCGAAGTTTGACGTTCAAAATTGTTGCAAACTTATTGTGGGTTGGCTTTATGTTTAAATTATTACTGTAACACAAAAAATATCTTACAATCGTGTACCTAAATAAACCAGCACTCGTATCGTATGGAAATGCCATTAAACAGAGCCTGAAGTAGGTACTCGTAAATGTTAAATATTTTTTGTTTCAGTATTCGTACTTTCCATGTAAGTTTACAAGCTAATTGTATTCAATTGCTGGAAAACCCACATTAGTGCAATACCCTTCGTGTAGGGGAGGTTGGGGCTAAAAGTGCCTAGGGGTAAGTTGAATCTGATGAAAATAGGAATGCAACTAAAGAAGGTAGTGATTCCTATGATTTGTCGCTAAATGTTAGGTCCTATATTATGTCATTGCAAGACCGTTATGTTTAATTTTAGAAAATTGGTTTAGGGAAAGATCGAAAACCAAGTGTTTTGATAGTGAAAATACGAACAAAATAACATCATTTTTCGAAGTGCAAAACATCGTAGATTAATTTAAAATAGCACAAGCCCTAAAGCCGCACATCACAGTCAATCCCACGGTTTTCATAATTTTTTGTTCCGTAAAAATAGTACGTTCTATTCCCGCTCTCCCCTAAAGTGGGCATAATATATGCAGTTTACGGACGGTAACGCACAGGTGAAGGCTCTCACGATATCCGGGTATCGGCGGTTCATTAAGAGTTCCCTCCGTGGTAAATATTAATACGTGGCGTGCAAGCTACTAGTAACGTGCCCTCACTGGGAATTTGCGGGAAACCTTTTGGGAATAATTTGAAACATTTTGTAAATGCTTGTTTGAAAAAAATATGAATAGGTACCTATTTTATTTTAAATGTCTCTAGGGATCGGTCGATACAGTGCCAATGACAAAGGAATCAGGACTAATAGATAATATTAATGTTGTACATAAACGTCACCTTTGATAGCGAAGAAATGTTTAAGTAGAATTTTTGTCTATGACGGTGTATTATTACTACCCGTTGATCCGTTGGCTGCTTAGTGTTTCTCCCGTGTTGTGACGGGTTAAGAATTTCACTACCTTCTTTCCTCCCAGAATTCCATTGTGGTGTGGTCGATGGGCTGGTAAGCCTGGTAACCTGTCACTGCACAGTTTTGCTTTCTTTCAACCCCTTAATTGCCAAGAGTCACAAGAGTGTAAGTATGTACATTGTATTCTAAACCTACTATTGTATTCTCAAAGACACAATGTTACACAGAAATCAAATGCTGCCTGGGGAGCGTGGTTGCCCCTTCTATTTTTTTTAAATGGCGTGTCCCTTCGCTAGGTAGGTATTTTAAAACTTTCTCTCCAATAACTACTTATTTAATCAAGTTTTTCTGAAATAATAGTTCCGGAAAATGTTTTACGAGACCATGTTACGTCACTATGCGCATCACCATCGTTACCTTTAGGGCTCGACCACATCAAATATTTACATGAACATGAACCCTATCCTTAGTGAATAAGTTCGAAAGTACTTACGTGTTGCGATGTACCATTTGCGAAATTATTGGGAATGTTATTAAATACATATTAATTACATACGTCCAGGGGCTAGGATCAGCAGGACTACTTATGAACATATGCGATACCAATATGTATAATATATTTATATTACACATGAAGCAACTTATTATTATATAACTTATTATATACGATACAGGGTTAAAGTACCTATGTGCCTTCAAAACTGAAATACTTAGATAGCATCCATACACTAAAAAGTGATCCACTGTCCACTGTTGTCCACTGTGAAGTCCACTGGTGGCAAAGCCGGGAACCTGTGTTTTCCTTTGTATCTATTGATAAAATATTTTTTTTTATTTAAAAAAATCAAAATAAAATATTGTGTTTGTATTGGCAGCTAGCAGCATTCTCTCTACATATCGTCACTACTTTGAAAAAATTTCGTATCTCACGCTGCTCCTCAAAGTTAAAACGCAGTAAGTCTATATGCATTCCATACATACTACAATTTTTTTTTCATTGACAGACGAAGATACAAGTTTTTTTAAGTAGTGACGATATTTAGATTATTGACACACAAATTCACTTGACTAATGTTATATTAGGTTCTCTACATGACCTAAAGTTGTCGTCAATAGAAATTGCGAACAATGTAAACAAACTGAATGGCTGAAATATCAATATTCCAACATTCTTTTATTGTTTTAATGGTCGAGACTCTAGGATCATGGTGGAAGGACAGAATGGAAGTAAAGGCATTTTGAATACAAGGTTTGTTTACATTGTTCGCAAATTCTGTTGACGGCGACTTTATAACACTCATAGTACGTAAAAATCAATTTAATATAACCTCCATTCCACGCTGAAAATTAATATCGATGCATTGAGCACTTTTCATTAATATCTAGTGAGATGAGAGTAATCTGACTAAAACACTGAGTCAGGTCAAACAGTGTGCCACCCTTTGTTCGATGCATCCGCTTTGTCTTCGGTGGGGTGTCATACCCCGGCAAGAGCGATTCGTGGCCCGTCAGGCGAACCAATTTAAGTGTGCACTGCAATTACACGCACACATTTATTCTAGAGTCACATTTATAGGTACACTAGCTTTTGCTCGCGGCTTAAATTCGAAAATTGGGAAATGCGCCATACAAATTTCCACCCTCCATTTTAGGGAAGGGGGTGTTAGAATAGAAACAGACAAAAAGTAGCCTATGTCACTCTCCATCCCTTCAACTATCTGCACTTAAAAAATAGTCCAGTCATCGCTCCGTTTTGCCGTGAAAGACGGACAAACAAACAGACACATTTATAATATTAGTATGGATAACAAAGCTCACAGGCCCAATTTGTTCACTACTAGTACTACCACTGTACTATTATATATTCTATGCTACAACCCCTAACAAAAATCTTATGAATAAATGTGTAAACTGTTTGATTTACAAATGAACATAGGCTTCAAAATACTATAAATAAAATGATATTGCAATTTTAAACGTCATCTGTTTAATGAATAAAAATTAGTCCGACTGCAAAGTGGGGGCTTCCTCTGATGAGATTTATTTTCAATTAGACCCGCAGGGTCGATCACAGCGCCTCTAATGACATGATTTACATCCCGCCTTATTTACCCTCGTTCCGTATCTCTATTGATTGGTGAGTCGAGTCGTGTACAAAAACTGATGTAGAGAGCCCTGGGTACCTAGCCTAGCCAATGTAACATTCTCTTACGAAGCTTCGTAAGGGTATCGTAGCAATATAGAGCTAGATATCGCTCTTCTGTATAGTAGTGGCGCGATCTAGCCTGTGCTTCGGCTAGTTAGGCCCGCTGGTTTTGAAGACGAGTATTGAGTAGTTAGCAAATCACTAGTGGCGCAAGATATGCGTCTGCGTCACATTAATACGGTAAGTTGTCTATCTTTCATCACGGAGCTTGAAGGATTGACCATTTTTCGATGAGCCCTAAGGTCTTAAAGTTGCGTATTAGGGTTAAAGATCTTTATCTCCCATAAGAATACATAATTATTGTTTGAGTTTTGTATGGTTTCAAATTTACAAATATTTCAAAAACATATTTAAAAAAACAAACACCTTTCTTTTATTAAGTAAGTATCAAATAGGTACAATTTAGCCTAAAAATAAAACCTAAAACCTAAAAATAATTAAATCTAAAAACCTAAATAACTCTAAAACTGAAAAACTTACATTAGTTATAAAAAAATACCTACACCTGGAAGAGGCCTTCCCGCGCAACCCCTGGTGCAAAGGTGCCCATTACACTCGCCGCGTTATCATGCTGAATAGGCACGGACAGCCTTTGCAAAAGGCCTCTTTCCCGTAAGCGGCGCCCAAATTCACTAAGGAAGACATTTTTTATTGAGTTCCTAAATTACGTTTGTTTCAAACCATACACTAGTCTATCTGGTTCTTCGACTCGCTTGTACAATAAGCTATTAGAATACCCTCTGCCACTGAACGCAGCGGAAATTGCTGTAAATAAAATATATGTATCAGTATAGTTAGGCGGCGTACGCACCGGTGCCATTTAATTACTATGGGAGGCGTCACAGGCTGGCCCGATCGGGATAGGCACGTTTGTTCGGTTATCCACGTTTAGGCCCGTTCTGTTTTATCGGTCAATATAGTTTTTGCATTATTTCGATATACTTTTATGATGAATAGTGAGTTAATTAGCGAAAACTGCCGATTTGTATTAACGAAATGATGTCAAGAATAGTCTAATGAGGCACGCCGCCTAATCCTACAAGTTTTGAGATGATTTTGTTGACATAAACCTAGATCTGTTAGAGCAAAGGCCTTCATCATTTTACAATAAATAGTTTAAGAGGGCTTTCGTGTTAAAAATAGTGAAATCGCAACCGAGCGCTCGATCATACCGTGTGTGGTATCAAATTAAAGGGCTTTGCGAGTAGTTTATAAATATATATCACATTATAGGACTTTTTCTACTTGGTCTAACAAAATATGAGAAAATGTCCAAAAGTGGTAATAATTGTACCGGTGAAGGCTCGTTTTCAAAAAATTGCCAAAAATCAATAATAGCAATTTATAATCACTAAGGCATAACAGCAATTTAAGTAAACGTTGCAGATTAATTTAGTACAAAACTTACTTCGATGTGATGTAGATTTTCAAAGAAATTGTCACTTAATTTTAGGTAATTTCTGAAAAAAATTTAATTCGCCTTAGGCTAGTTTACTCTTTTACAAAAACTTAAAATAAAAATCTAGTCTGAAATGATTGTGGTACAGGATATACGAATTATAAATTTACCCGTTTTAATATTCAAAATTGTCCAAATTTTACAAATAAGATCGACTGATTCAGCTCTATACGTGCGTTTTTCTAAACGTGCATTAGAGAAAAATTCATAATTAATTTAGTGAGTTAGTTTTCAAAAATCCAGTCTTATAAAAATCAAGATAATAAGATGCTCTAACTGGAACTTGAATTAAATAAATCTATTGGATAACGGAAAGTGTAGTATTTCACCGACTAAAACTATCAATTTTACATTATTTTGACGTTTTTTTTGAAAGCAGCCTTAACACTAACCAATAATAAACCTGGTGGGTACTCGTGTACTTTGCTCAGATGCCGCAGAACTCGCTGGGCGGGTTCTCACCATATATGGTGAGAAATCACGACCGGTTTCAGACGTGCGCCATTTTTGTAGCGAATGTGTTAAAGTTTGTGTCCACAATATGTATAACCTCAGAAAAAAAATCCTCTTGAACGTGAAGCTCCTAACATCTAGCGATAACATCCCGAGCTTATCATATAGGCCGTTCGAAGAAACATACACATAATTCCTATTCTACTTTATAAAAATGAGATACAAAATATATTAAATTTCTATAACAGAATCGGCTTCCTTTTGTGTCCTTCCGGAGACCGCTTTGTGAAACGTTTTGCTTATGGGTCACAGTGTTCCAGTGCGCGCATTGGGTTTTGTAATCCACTGTACTTAGACGTGGCAAGGCTTACCAAGCTCTGAACGCTGGTGTGTAAAACAAGGTGTTCGGTTTGCATTTGTGAGTCTACTGTAGCTTGGCTGGTTGAAAGGAGCCGCTGGTTTACCATGGATTTAAAGCTTGTATCGTACAGTTTTGAGATTCATTGTTTAAGTACAAGAGATACGGGTATATTCTACGATAATAAAGGCATTCATGGCTTACAGAATGCTGAATATCTGGGGGCACGGCAGTGCCCCCTCCAAGTCGAGCAAAAAGAGGCACGGCCCTACCATCCTTTTCTCGAAGCATTTCAGACCATTTTCAACCCCCTGTTACTCCGTTCTGGATAAAACTAGAAGCCTCAATTTTCAGCGCCTAAGTAGTCATTGTATAAACACGGTATATTACAAATTCCATTAAATTTGAACCAATAGTTTAGGAATAATTACTAGCCAAAGTTTCTTAGTTTTGTCACTCACTGGCTGACTGACACACGATCATCAATGATAATAAGACACTTCTAGTACACTTGGAAGCTTCAAAATTTAGAATACAATAAGTGATTAGTGTATAGATCACACAAAAATTAAGAAATGTTGCAATTTCATTCCAGGTTTTTAGATACATCAACTGCATAAATAACTTTGTAATCTCATATCAATATATGGGATTACCATGTTATATTTGCAGTTGATTTGCAGTGAATACCTAAATCAGTGTACCTGTCTATGTAAAATAATTTATCATAAATTAATCATAAATTTATACAGATGCTCGGTGTGGTGATGGGTTAAATATCTCACAACCCCATTTCCTCACATGGAAGTCGTAGAAGTCAACTATGGGATATGGATTCCATTGTGATGTGTGCGAATAGGCTGACAACCCTTTAATAATTTGCCAACGGTGGCACTGAAAAGTGTAGTTTCGTGTGCTCTGCCTACCCTGTTTGAGAATACATATCTGTGTAAACGAAATTTTCAAACAATCAGTTTTCCTACATCACCGACCGCATAACTAACTTTGTAATCCCATATCAATATATAGGATTGCAAGGTTACATGTGCAGTAATTACAGTGAATAAACCAGTGTGTTGTAAAATGCAATTAAATAATACGTACCTAAATATTATGTTCAAATGTGAAAAAAACTTGTATGTTTCGTTAAGTCGTTAATAGTAGGTACAGTCGAGATCATAAATATATGTACATTTTTTCAACTAATTTGCAATGGGTTAAGGTGAAAGAATGTGTAGCTGATTAAGCGAAGAGCAAGTAGGCGCCAAATGGTAAGGGGGCCGCCAAAATCGTACAGCTACATGTGAAAAAAAAATCAAATAAAAAGTATTACTTAAATTGCGTGCTGGGCGCGCACATATTCCAAAATAGCGAGAGGTGTCAGGAATTAATTCAGATATTGAAGTGATTGTGGAACGATGTAACAAAATGTCGCAGTGTACAACATTCATAAGGCGCTTGCTGCTGCTAAGGTGCCATGAAAGGAGGATTTTAGTCATTGACAAACCTTTGAAAGATAACAGTCTATTGAAATTGTATCAATTATGTGGTGTTGCCTTATTTACATCAAATAAAGTTACGTAGTTACAAAGTTACGTCGTAATATAAATAGTTAAAATACAGTCCGAAGTGGAGTTCTCCATAAAGCTAAAACCGCCAAAGGCGCAAAACGTCTCAGAGAGTCAAAGGAGCGTATAAGCGTGATGATGAGCACACTAGGAAACCGAAGGGACGTACTGAAAAAAAAAAACACCGAAATAGGCATGCTGACAGTTACTGGACCTACTCGTATAAGTATATTTGGCCTATGAAAGCCAAGTCTCCCCCTTCCTCTCCACTTGCGGGTTGAGTCTAGATAAATTCAGTCAATAATAGGAAAAAAATTCGCGCTCGCTTCGCTCGCGTTTACTGGTTCCGCCAAATGTCTTTTATTTGTTGGACATAAAGAAATAAGTGCAAATGGTGAACAGAATGCGTTTTTTACTTACATACTTAGTCAAAATTTCGCGTTTGCTACGCTCACGTTCTTATTTAAAGTCGGGTTTCTGACTCTGTTATGTCGTAGGTACATGAACACGATATCCCCTATCAGCCCCAGAGCCATATACCTATTATTAGGGCGTGTATGAGGAGATTCAAATGTTTAATGTATATTAAGCTTATAAATAGGAAAGAAGGAAAAAAGTTGGACTATCTACAGAGAGTCTACAAAAAGAAATGAGATCCCATCAAAAACAAAACTTGTAAAAACACCAAGTCTTCGCAACTCAGTTCTTCTGGCGTAAAAAGAGTTGAGATCCCTGTAATATCAAGTCGGTTAATTTATTCAGTCCCTACTTAAAGGACCTTCTGCCGCAAGTTATTACGTAGTTTACCTATAGCTAACCTAATAACATATTACTTACTCATAGCGATCATATCAATATGAAAAATATTTCTTGTTTTAAAGAAAATGGACTGACTTGGCAATCGCATGACAATACAATGTATCTCACAAGTTATCATATACTTACACCGATGACAAAATTGTTTCATGCGATTGCCAAGTCACTCCATTTTCTTTAAAACATGAAATATTTTTCATATTGATATGATCGCTATGAGTAATATGTTATTAGGTTAGCTATAGGTAAACTACGTAATAACTTGTGGCAGAAGGTCCTTTAAGTAGGGACTGAATAAATTAACCGACTTGGTATTACAGGGATCTCAACTCTTTTTACGCCAGAAGAACTGAGTTGCGAAGACTTGGTGTTTTTACAAGTTTTGTTTTTGATGGGATACCTGTTTCCAATAAGTCATTGATTAAATATAAGAAGATCATACCATCCCATACATTAAAATAATGTGACCGCCTAAGAACGCATACACAACACCACACATAGATGGCGCCACAAAAAAATGCCTTGTTGCCATCGATTATTTGTAGATTGGCGTTAATTGTCACTTTCGAGCCATAAATCTATGTCAAAAGTGACACTTAGCGCTGTCTACATATATATTGCTTACTCAACATATGACGTTTGAAATACCTACTTGCTTGTTTTAGAGTTAAGTAGGTCTGCTTGATAGTATTTTTTGGGCAATTTCTCGAGTAGGTAGCTTAAAACAGGGATAAGTTTTATAATCGTTTTCATTTTTTTTGGAAGTTCGCGTATACTGCTACTTATCTGTCTTATAATCATTTTGAAAGCCTTTCCATATAAGTCCAAGTACAAGTTACCGCCATCGCTTATTTCGCGTCAACCACCCATCTTATCAATTTATCATCGAAGCGTTCGTATGTGAACGTGAAATTGATGAAATATGTATTAGTTTATTCTATATGAAGGATCAACAACATGTTTCCGGCAATTTACGGGGCGCAGATATAAGGGCAATATTTTTGCGCTATCTGGCCCTGTATAGCAAACGCATACCGAGGGGTAGCGTTTGCCGTAATTAAATGTCAGTAACTTTCTGATTTGTATATCATCACTACTTTAAAAAAAAACTTGTATCTTCATCTGTTAATGAAAAGAAAATTGTAGTAAGTATGTATGGAATGCATATAGACTTACTGCGTTTTAACTTTGAGGAACAGCGTGAGATACGAGATTTTTTTAAAGTAGTGACGATATTACGTATTTGACTTTAACCGTCAGTGAATGTGTTGGAGTGTAACGCAGGCCATCTATAGATTTTAATTTGAATTTTAGATGTCATATCGAGTGTTCTTTTTGCCTGTCACTCGACAACAAAATCTGTATAATTTGTAAACATGTCATACATTATTTTATAATATTATTTATTAAATATTTCACTCTCTTCCCAGCTGCGTTTATCCTTCTACTCTGATAACAAATAAAAATTGTTAATAGCGACTAGTTGTAAAATAGTAATGTATTGTGATAATCAATCTGCTATACAGCTTGCTACCAATCACACTCATCACAGAAGGAGCAAGCATATAGAAATAAGGTTTCTTTACGTTAGAGATATTATAGACAGGTTTAACGTAGAAATTGTATACATCCCTACGGATGAAATGTTAGCAGATGTGTTCACGAAGCCCTTGGGCTGTGTCAAGCACGAGATGTTCACTCGTCAGCTTAGTGTGGCTTGAAGCCATGATGATGCCCACGTTATGGGCGGGTGTTGGAGTGTAACGCTGGCCATCTATAGATTTTAATTTGAATTTTAGATGTATTGTCATAGCGAGTGTTCTCTTTGCCTGTCACTTGACAACAAAATCTGTATTTGTGTCATATATTATTTTATAATGTTATTTATTAAATATTTTACTCTCTTCCCAGCTGCGTTTATCCTTCTACTCTGATAACAAATAAAAAAATGTCTCGAGGTGAGACAGATGAGATGACAGATGTCCGGATCCGGACGAATATTGATAATCGTAGTAAAAAACCAAGTAATTTCTTATTGAAGCGAAACTTCTAATGCGACTTCCAACTGACAGCGTGTAACACTCAGCGTGTAACACTCAGTCAGTGTTACGCAACGCCAACTTACTCATTCGATCTACTTGAACATTGGCAGCACATAACACTTAAATTTGCACCTATTCGTATAAACGACGGTGGTCCAGTGGCATTCATGGTACATTTTTGCCCTCACGCTAGTCTAGCTAAAAGTTCTAGGTTCGATCTCCGGAAAATGCAAAACTTTTTGTATTTTTATTTTTATTACTTATTCTTCTGGTTGCACCCAGCTATCACATTTATGTTACGAAGTTTCTCTTCTTCCGCTCGGAGGGACTCTACGCACTATTTTTTTCTATACACATTCTTACGGTACCTACCAGTGGCGGCTGGTGAAAATTTCTGCTAGGCAACACTGAGCAAAAAGAAACCTACCTTAACATTAGGTACTTTACTAGTAATCAATTTTAGGCAAGCCGGTGGGAATCGGCTTTTATATACCAGTCGCTGGGTCTACTTACCTTAGGTACCGTAGGAATGTGTATCGAAAATAACCTGTGAATTAAATCTTCATTAAGTTTAAATTAAATCTTCTTTCACATATCGATATAAAGGCAATTTTAATTTTCCTATTAATATCTACATCTTAGTGGTTTTGCATGGCGCAGCCGGTAGGATATAATGTGACCAAGTACTAATATTAATATAGGTATTGCAGAATTATGTAGTAAATAACTATTTTTACCATAAAAAACATATGACTAGGTTTATTATGCTGGTTTATAACAACCGAAGACTTGCAAAAGCTCTGCAAGTGATGAGAATTAGCCCTGCGGAGGGCTGAGATTGCATTATTACGGAGATTTTATTAAGAGTAAACATTCCTAGCAGGAGAGCGCTCTCCCATCCGTTTTATGCTCGTTTTAGTGCAGTCTGTTGTCCGCATACCATCAAAGTACTTAAATAAAGCATTCTAGTTCTAATTCCGACAAGAATGTGCTGAAATGTGTTTGTAATTAATCATGTCAATTTATCGAACCTTAACCATTTGATGGCAAAATAAAAATAGACTATTCACGTTACAACTCAGCGTAATTGTGGGACCTAACCGATCACTCCAGTCAGTTACTTTTGTGGAATTTTTATTTACTCAAAGAATGTATTAGAACAAATTAGAAAATAATTTTCAAAACCTTCTTAAATCAAAATATTAAATTAATCACCAAAACTGATAAGATATAATATAGATATTAAACCATGATGACAATGTTCTTTGGAAAACAAGATATTTTCCCATTTCGTATGCATGCAGTTAAAGTGAATGGAATGAATAAAACCTGCATATTGCATTTTAATACCGTTTCTCACTATTTTTTGCATTTTATTGTGTCTGCGGCGATTCGGTAAGAATAGAGAGGGTTTTGGAAGGAATATATTAGATATCCTGACACCTGAGTGTTGGTTTAAAACACAATATGTTTAAGACCTTCTTACGTTTCTTTACTGCTCTTTAAAGGATTTTAATATTTAGTGGAGTTAGGTTTTTGCAAACTATTTTCGTATCTAAAGATTTTTCGCTCAAAAGCGTTATAGCATCATAAGCATAAAAAAATACGGAATTTATCGTCATTATGCAGATCCAGGTATGGACCTACTCCAGGTATTGCCGGTAGCACTGAATTTTTCATGAGTTCTCAAAGGCCGGGGCTACCTCTAGTCGCGCCATAGATTGTCAAGCCTGTGGTAAAAAAGTGTACTTACAACAGAACTGTTTCTCTCGTATCGTGCTTTCAACCCTTTTCTCACTTTGAACTTTAATTATGACTATGTGAAAGTTTTTAGCTCAATGTGATGTTGAAGAATACTCGGATTTGTAAAAGATTTCGACCGAATTGTCTCTGTTTTATGACTATTTTCACCGTTCCCACCCCTCGGGGGTGCGTAGACGAAAGTAGTAGGAAATGTTTACGCGCCTGCGAATGTAACCGTTATATTTATAACTGTGTATATACGGGGTCGATGAACGGGGAATGCCGGCTTTCACGTAATATTAATTTTGTAATATTCAAATGTGTTCACGTCAGTCGTCAAAAGTTTTACATTAAGTTAAAGCTAAGTTTAGTTGTTTAATGTGAAATTTAAAGGGTACTGTGATGTCTGTGACATTTGTGTAGTAATTATAAAACGTGACTTTTTTGATGATCGCGCATTTATGAAGTGCCTAATTAACAGGCGGGCACAAACTCTCTTATGCCCCAAAACTCTAAAGTGATCTGATCAAAACATTTTTTAATGACATAGGCAGCAAAATCCACATAGACACGACATCACAAGGATGAAAGTAATCGTAACTTTATGCGAATTATCTATTAGAGCATTCAAAAAGGTGTAGGGAAAATTTATAAACAGTCACAGAGACAATAAAAACTAAATGAAATGCTTTCCAGTTTAAAATATTTACGTAGGTCCTTAAATAGTTTCTTCTCCGGGAAAACTAAACAAAGTTTCTATTACCCCTTCTTACCTGTTCTATATTGTTAAAGTAATATACTGCCCTAATCTCCAGAGCTAAATTACAATCAGAACGGGCTCAATAGAACACAAAACATTTATTTTCCTAAATCCACGGTGTAATCTGGGTCGGTTAGCCGCCGATATTATTCCGGATACTGAAAGTTATCCGATTATTGAGGTTAAAGTTCATTAGGATATAGTTATTTGTTATACAAGGGGGCAAAGTTGTATTTTAACGCCGAGTGTGGAATTGAAAAACGAGCAAGTGAAAGGATTCTATAGTTGAACCACGAGCGAAGCGAGTGGTTCTAGAATAGAATCCTGAACTTGCGAGTTTTTTAACACACGAGAAGTAAAATACATTTGCACCCGAGTGTAACACAAAACTTTTCCCCTCACTATAGCGAGGAAACTACAACGCAAAAAATGCGTTTATCACTACTTCCAGTAGTTACACAGGTGGTAAATCATCTTTATTACTAGATTTACCTACTTTTATCAATTTTAAAGCAGTTAATTTGACTTTATTCAAGGTCAAATTACTTT
This sequence comes from Leguminivora glycinivorella, assembly GCF_023078275.1. NCBI lineage: Eukaryota > Metazoa > Arthropoda > Insecta > Lepidoptera > Tortricidae > Leguminivora > Leguminivora glycinivorella. The sequence continues at coordinate 15,596,727 of NC_062974.1, read as the reverse complement.
ACCCACTAGTGGATAAAATGCGTGTTTACCCGCTGATATTAAAGGTCAAAACACGTGTTTCCGAGCTAGTGAGGGGAAAAATATTAAAGCGGTTTGTAAAGTTATGTCAGTAAAAGTTATTTTAAACCGGGTGAAAATAGTATTTTCATCACACTGTAACGTCTTACCCAGGGTAAGCTCAAAGAACTAATAGAAAGCTACTTCAATAAAATTATTGACTCTACTCAACCTTTAATACTTACCATTAATTCAAAGTTAAAATTATATTAATTAGGTATATAAGCTACGAGGGTGAAAGCTACGAGGATGGAGTATAAAATAAACAAAAGATTGGATACTAAAACATTTCGATTTATTGTATCTATAATCATTTATATTTTTGTCAGAAAATAATTACTATAACTCTGTATTCAATTTAGTCTGATTAGGACCTATTTGAATACACCGCCTTCATTACTAGGGCCAAGTCCCTACGTCAGGAAAAGTAGACGGAAACAAAAACCTGACTGCCCAAGTTTAACCTGTACACAAGCATAATAAAATATGTTACGGATAAAGAAGTAAAGCATATTAAAATACACAAACAATATATGGCAAAATCATCTAGGGTAATATGGACTACGTTATGGCAACTAGTAACCAAAGCTCCTGAGGTGTGAGACATGCTAGCGATATAAACAGTGATATGTTCTAACAAGCATAATACGTATCCTAGAGGTGATTTAATTAATTATTAATTACAGACAAATGTATAATTCTATACTCCTAACTGTATGGTATAATCAACGAACTAAAATCTTATAAAATGCTATTGTGGGAGATATTATGATAAGAAAACCATGAAGATAATAAATTATTAACCTGGGAAGACAAACTGGAAAATAATTCAATTAAATTAGGTAAAATTATGCAGATAATACATAAAATATGTTAGCGTTGTTGAGTTTGAAGTTGAATAACTAGCATCGGTTTAGCATCGGCTGTCGACTATCCGAAGATCTCACGGCTCATGACGATGGGGACGGAGTGGCTCGCACGTAACTCGTCGTAAAGAAGCTTGCGTCTGACGCCCGCCGTGGCAGAGGAGGCTCGTTGTAGCGCCGTAGTGAAGCTCTGCATGTCGCCGATGGCGTCAGGCTCGCAACCGCTCGTTAACCGGAAATAGAAATATAATTGTGTTTATAACACATCTAAATGTTTGTTCCTGAGTCAGGAATATTTTCTATGTATGTAAGTTTTTATATATTATATAAATCATTGTCTGAGTATTCAGAATACAATCCATCAGCTTACTGGGATTCAGATTCAGATTCAGATTCAATAGTTTTATTCATGGTAACCACAATTATTTACATAAGTAATTTCATCATTACAAAAGAGAAGAAAAAAAAAAAAGTATTGGGACTAGTCAATCTGTAAAAGTGTACTATAATATTTATTTATTTATTGTATTTTATTGGTTAAGTTTGATAGTTCCAATTAAAGTCAAAAGCAAATACTATAAATACTGCATAAACATAAAATTGTTTAGAATACGGAAATTACCTTTACACCCTAGAGTGATCACCATTTCGGTATTTAATTAAAATTATAATCATACCTTAAAAGGGACCTCAATATTAAATTACTTCTCTTAGTTAAAGAATTAATAAATTACCATTTACAGCACGATCCAGGCTTAGATTATGCTCAGTATGACGACCTAGGGGAGTATGTCAATTTTTACACAAAATATGAAATCAAATCAATCATGATTAAGATAAATATCAATTCAGAACCAACGCACCGTTTGTATTGTCTTCGGTAATACTCCATTTTGCATTTGCACGTCCTAGTCACGGCGCCTTGGGTAGATGCCGACGGGGAGAACCTTGGCCTGATGTATTTTGTGGGCGGGCCAAGAGGACGGTGACGTGACGCAGGCTGGAGCGCCCAGGAACATCCTCGCATGTCCATGTAGAAGGGTCCTCAAGGCCTCGACGATAAACTGGTAGAATGGAGAACTTGTAATCCACTGACAGAGCTGCTCGTCGATTCTCCTCGCCCATGGACCGAGAATTTGAGAAATAAACAATTTAAATAATATAGTAAATAAAGGATTGCAATTACCTACAACGTCCGTTTATTTCAAATCCTAATATAGGTACTATTTATTTACGTTTATTTATATTAGGTGATATTACGATTAAAGTAACTACTTGATAAATTTATGGACGTTTGAATGAAACAACTTAACGCTATCTAAAACTTTATCGGACACATCTACAATTTAAGTAAACCACCGAAAACCATACATCCACTACTCAGTTCTATAATCAAATTGAATGTAATAATTATGTCGTAACCATTATAAAAATCACGCAGATAAACAAATCACTAGTAGCACCAGAAGGCTGCAAGCATACTGCCGCTATTTATAGACTATCTACTTCTACCGTATCTGTACACGTAACTATATAGACACCTACTCTACAACATATTACCAAATATAACACACACATGATTGCAATTTACTTCTACAAACCCTGGTAAATATTACAAAATCACGCGGGTAATCATATCGCTAGTAATACTAAAAAGGTTGCAAATACATGACCGGTTTTTATGATAGTACTATTCCTCTACAGCTTCTACGCGTATAAGGGACAGACTACTATAAACATACATACTTTGAGACTTACTTCCGTGAAATCAGTGCCTACGCCAAATCTTGGGATTAGTTGTCAAAGCGGACCCCAAGCTCCCATGAGCCGTGGCAAATGCCGAGATAACGCAAAGAGGATAATGAAGACGTTGAAACTTACTTCCGTGAAACTAGTGACTACGCCAAATCTTGGGATTAGTTGTCAAAGCGGACCCCAAGCTCCCATGAGCCGTGGCAAATGCCGAGATAACGCAAAGAGGATAATGATGACGTTGAAACTTACTTCCGTGAAACTAGTGCCAACGCCAAATCTTGGGATTATTTGTCAAAGCGGACCCCAAGCTCCCATGAGCCGTGGCAAATGCCGAGATAACGCAAGGAGGATAATGATGACGTTGAAACTTACTTCCGTGAAACTAGTGCCTACGCCAAATCTTGGGATTAGTTGTCAAAGCGGACCCCAAGCTCCCATGAGCCGTGGCAAATGCCGAGATAACGCAAGGAGGATAATGATGACGTTGAAACTTACTTCCGTGAAACTAGTGCCTACGCCAAATCTTGGGATTAGTTGTCAAAGCGGACCCCAAGCTCCCATGAGCCGTGGCAAATGCCGAGATAACGCAAGGAGGATAATGATGACTTTGAGACTTACTTTCAACTCCGATTGTACGCACTAACCCAATAATACGTTCACTCTTCATAATCGTTCCCGAACTCCGACCCACGTATATTATTTATAAATCGTCAAAACACAAACAAGTATCCGTTACACTGTTAAAAAAATCTAACTAAACTGAGAATATTCACTTCGAACGATATAGCATAGCTGGCAAACTAAAACAATCAACAAGATTTAATTTATTGCAAAATACAAGGTATAAGCTAAGGTGACCTATGGAACTACCCGCTATTCATTCAAGACGTATATTACGTTCCGTTTTCACTACGCCCATTATGTTTTGTTTATGCTACTACGAATTCTATGAAACCATACGAACAATATATGATCTTACTAATAAGTACGCGGTCATTATAACCTATGGGTATGCACAAAGTTAAATAACAACCAACAACTAAATATTTAAATTAACGTACCACGCCAGTGTTATCCAATGTCACGTCCACCTCGAAGTAGGTAGACTTACGTGGCTCCACTCGCCCACGTGAATGTAGAAGCCCCAACCATGTGCCGTCTATCTTTGACACAAGCTCTGTCCTAGTCTCCCTCACAAGGCGATAGCAATTAGATACTCACGCCCATGTTAGGACTATATGACGTGTCTCGGTCAGCATGCCTTCAGGTTTAATAATACTGAATACTCACAGTAATCATGACGCTAATGATAAGTAGTCGTTGTGGAAGCTGCCTCGATAGCCACGCTGTCTTTGGAATTCCTCACGAAGATAATAGGTAGCACGTAGATATTTACACCCATAGTTAACTATGTAACTTACATTTCAACCGACATGGCTGCAGACTATTCAACAGTGACCCAGATCTTACAGATGGTGTGCTGTAAAGGAAATAGATAAGGAACCTGAACACTCACAGTAACCCCGGAACCAGTGAAACGTAGCTCTTTTGAAACCTCATGGCGGCATGATGCTGTCTTTCGCGCCAACGCTCAGTTTGCCACGACATGCCGCATGCAATATCTCGCCCATCACAGCCGTTGGTTTTCTTCATCCTTTGAATCTTCTGATGGCGGATGCTAGACCTCGTATCTGTGAACAAGCTTATTACACGTTTTCCTTACAAACTAACACTCACAGAATTCCCTACTGTCTCGACGCTCTGCCGACGGAAAAAGCCCCTAAAAATCCCTTTTCCTTTGTTTTATGCCTTCTCTCTTAACGATTCCTCACTCGGTCTTACATCCGCTTCCCCCTGTTGTTTTTCACCAATCCCTCATCGGTCTTATCAAAATACCGTGTCCTGATTGGTCAATATCTTCGATGCTAACATAAGATTGGTGGTTATAGTTTCCCGCGCAATTTAATCGATCTCCCGGCATAACTTTAATAAGAAAGCCAGTAAAATAGAAAATCATTAATTATTTTGTTGAACAAAGATTAGATTAAATAATTTATTTTAAATGTTTACGTTAAGTCCGCAGGGTAGCAATCAATGAATCAAAACGAATCGACCTAATAGTTCCCTACACCATTCATAGATGGCGTTCAATTGAGCGTCACGTCTACAATCCCAAGATAACGCGCGAAATTCAATATTGAAAAGTTAAATCATCTAACTGAATTAAAACGTTAAATAATTGACTGTAGATGTCGGTCTGTTACAATACCCGCACTTTAAATGTGCTATTGCGCGCAGGCGGAGCGTGAGTTATAGAAAAATCGTTCTCCCAAGGGAATAATGAAATTTCTTGTACCGTACTTAACTTTTTTACATCTATTTACATATTTTTTACATTGCGAGTGTGATGAAAAACATTGTGTGTAACTCGGGGAGTATGAATATTACAAACTCGAGTCTTTAAATCGCTCCGGCAAGCCGTCGCGATTTAACTTACTCTCGTTAGTAATATTCAACTTCCTCCCCTTGTTGCACAATGTACTATTTTTACCGTCCGTACAATATTTGCACATAATTATTGTTTAATTATAATGACAAATGTGGATAATATGGGCCATTTTTTTCAAAGTTGTCCACCTCACTTTTTTTTGGATTTGGAAATTTTTATGTGGTTTCCACTCAGAATCGCGAGCTCTTTCAGGCCTTATAAGAGAAAAAAAGTATCCCAAGGTCTTTTTTCGTTCCGTTACCATTTTTTCATACATTTTGTATAGCGGTAACAGAATGGAAGGTTTGAAAAATGTATGGAAATCTTGGGACATTTATTTCTCCTATCAGGATCGAAAAACTTCACGATTCTGAGTATGAATCGCGTGAAAAAAAACAACTACTTTGAAAAAAATGGCCTATATACATATAGCGGGTAAATAGGATACTTTTGAACACATTTTTGATACTGCTATTATTTAGCACTGATTAATATTTAGAAGTGTACAAAAACACCATGACTCTTAAATATCAAGCACCTTACAGTCCTAAAAATTCTTAAGAACAAAAATATACGTTTTTGTTTTTATAATAAGATAAGTATCTTATTGCGCCCTCTAAAGGGTTAAACAGGCATATAGGGTAATGAAACTAGGTAATTTGGCGAAACGTAACCTAGCCAATACTTGTGAGACAATAATTTGGTTGGTGGTCTGTAAATGTGGCGCGGTCGGTCCTCGGAGTAGCGAGGGATTCACAATGCTTAAAATATTACTTGGCGAGCAATATTCTCAAGAAAATCTCAAAATGAAAGAAATTTATTTAATAAATAAAAAGTTACTAGTATGTACAATCTTAAACAAATAAAATTTACATTTGGTTACAAATAACTTTGAGAAATTTGTTATCCAAGTAACATTTCAAAAAAATGAGATTGGAGGCTCTGGATGCATTCCAACAGTCTACAAAATATTTGTTTAATATTGGTTTCGGCGGTGTATTGTTTCAAGAGCGATGTAAATTTGTATCATAACATAAGTAAATATAATATACTTTCCTACCCTTGTATATGACAGTGGTTTTTGCCATCGAGCATAATTTCTTTATTTAGGTGATGTATAATTATAGTAGTATTCTCTTAGCTTACAAAATTTCGTAGTACAAGCAACTCCGGGTTGAAAGTAATTTTTCACCACACCAACGGGTAAAGGCTTACTTTGCTATTTGAAAACAGATAGCAAAATTGCATTTTATCCACAAGAGTGCAAAGTAATTTCATACAAATTTTAACTTCTTGAGCAGGCTGGCAGAATTTACCTATAAATGATGATTTTGAATCATATATACAATAATGAATATTCAATCATGTATATATTGAATAAATTGATAGATTTAATTTAGTTTGATTTTTTATAGCCAGTATTTTGTTCGTGTTGGTGTGGTGAAAAATGTTGTGTTTCACTCGGCGGCAAAGTTTGTTTAACCTTCGTGCCTTGAAACCCTCGCAACGCTCAAGATTCCACTTTTTGAACCACTCGCAACGCTCGCGGTTCAATATTGGAATCTTTCGCTTGCTCGGGTATCAATATTGGCACGTGCGGTTAAACAACAACTTTGCCCCCTTGTAAAACAAATACTATTGTATAACGCCTACGCCAATTCATGAGATAAACAAGCGACTGAACTCTGAAATCATTTTGAATACTTAAAGATGATTTATATGGCTCATGATGTACAATGCATGATGTAAACTGTTGTAGGTAGTTAGGTACCAGTGGCGGCTGGTGAAAATTTCTGCTAGGCAACACTGAGCAAAAATAAACCTACCTTTACATTAGGTACTTTACTAGTAATCAATTTTAGGCAAGCCGGTGGGAATCGGCTTGTATGGATCAGCCGCTGCTGTTAGGTACACAATAAAGTGATCACTACTACTACTAATTTGTACTAATATGAGTAATTTTACATGCGTGCAAATCAAATACAAATACACCCTGAGATTTTTATGAAAGTGACTTTTAGTAGCCACGACTACATTCCTTATTTTTCACGTCTTAATTCAGCGGTTCTCAAACTTATCTTCCCATGGAACCCTTTTAGAAAGTAAAACGTCTGACGGAACCCTTAAAATATTATTTTTTTTATTGCAATCTTTATTTTAATTTAATAAGCAATCATGATAGTAAAATCTAATCACTAGATTCTAATGTGAGGTATTACATGAAACTGTTTTTTATTTTTTAACAATTGGTGAATATTTGGTTTTATGGAAGAGAGTTGTAGTTGCATATCAGGTACCCAAAATTCACACGGAACCCCCAGAGAGGCTTTGCGGAGCCCTAGGGGTCCGCGGAGCACACTTTGAGAATGGCTGTCTTAATTAATCAATAGTTGTTTAGTTTTTGGCGCACAAAATATTTTTTCAGGTTTTAGGGATACTGTTTGAATTGGTTAAGGTGCTTTGTGGTTGCTTGAAGCCTTGCACTTGCTCGGTAAGCATTTCCAATAATCCCAGGTCGTAGCCAGGTCGCCAGTCGTCGGGTCTTCGCTCTGCTCTCGAGCAATGTCGGAACGAGGTGATCGAATTCTAGCAGGTCGCTTACCTTTCATCTTAATTCTGTCTGGATCATTTGACTGAGCATTTGAGACATTGTAATAGAATTTGCATGGTATTAGATAATATTTAGATATTGCGACATGACTAAGCATTTATCTCTTAATCCATACTAATATTATAAATGGGAAAGTGTGTGTGTCTGTTTGTTTGTCCATCATTCACGGCAAAACGGAGCGACGAATTGACGTGACTTTTTAAGTGGAGATATTTGAAGGGATGGAGAGTGACATAGGCTACTTTTTGTCTCTTTCTAAACCCAAACCCCCACTTCCCAAAAGAAGGGGTACATTTGTATGGAGCATTCCGCAATTTTCTACTTAAACGCGAGCGAAGCCGCGGGCATAAGCTAGTTTATAATATAAGTACCGTGAGACACTGACATATTAAACATGTAAAATCGGGTAACTCACGTAAAATTGTCGAAGACCGCTCGACATGTTTCGCTCCGTAACGAGGAGCATTTTCATTAAGAACGCGTGATGCCAATGGTATCCCGACCCCGATGGTGAGTTACCCGATTTTACATGTTTAATTTATAATATGTTTGTGAATATCATTTTATAATTTTATAAAATCGTTTGAATATTAAAGACCTTAAATTAAAAGCTTAGAGTACCTTTGTGTGCTTAGAGTGTGCATAAATGGAAGCAAATATTTTTACAATGTTTTAAAAGTTGAGATTTCTCCTAAGTACCAAATCATTTTACAACACTATATTGAGATTTTTTTTCCTGAGTCAGCGCTGAGTAGCCAAATTATAAACTTCTAGAAGTGACAGATGTAAAATATGGAGATGGAACCGGAACCCGGAGGAGCGACCATGCAGAAGAGGAGATAAGGAAGGGGAAAGTGAGTCGGACACCAAAAGTTTTAATACATCATGTTCGCAACTCATCTCATTGATGGGTGATATTTTTAATTCCAATTTTTAGGGTTCCGTACCTCAAAGAGGAAAAACGGAACCCTTATAGGATCACTCGCGTGTCTGTCTGTCCCTCTGTCACAGCCGATTTCTCCGAAACTACTGGACCGATTTACTTGAAATTTGGCACACGTATGTAAACCTGTGGCCCAAAGACGAACATGTAATTTAATTAAATGAAATTTAATCACAGGGGTCACTTTTGGGGGGTAAAATTGAAAATTAAAAATCAAAGTTATTAAAACTATATTGTGTTACATATCAAATGAAAGAGCATTTTATCAGCATCTGAAATATATTTTTTTTATATTTTTTGTTTTGGTAATTTAGAAGTAATTTAAGAAAATAAGCAAAAAATGACCATTCCCCCCCCTTATCTCCGAAACTACTTAGCGTAAAATTTTCAAAAAAATACACGAGATAGCCCTCTCCCTGTAGATTACAGGAAAACCTATTAGAAATCTACAGTCAAGCGTAAGTCGGACTTAAGAAGAAAAAACTCAGATTACGAATTTCACTCACTGCCGCTGCAAGTAATTACTAAACGTCTTAAAATTGTGTAAGAGAGTTGGACAGGTATAAAGAAATTCATTTCTGTCTTTTTCTTTTTAGAACTTGTTCAATTTTTTTTTCATTTGTACAAAATGACTTAAGTTCCTACTAAAAAGGAGGCGCTTAAGACCGTTTATAAATTGACTGAGCAAAATTTTATTCAAATCGGTCCAAAAAAAGGTGTCTGTTGACGAAAACATAGAATTTGTGCCACCGAAAGCCCAAATCTGAAGTCCATTTTGCTCTATCTCTTATCGTTTCCGAGATATATACATAAAGTTTTGAAAGTGCGAAACGTTAACTTTGCCATCATAGTCGTTCAGGCGCTCATGAGTTCTTTGTATGGAAAAGTCGAAAACCGACTCGCACTTGACCAATGTTCATAGAACGTTGTGGTTTTTTTTTATTAGCAAAAATGACTTAAGCGCCTTCAGAAGTGCAGGTGCTTAAGACCGTTTGTAAGTTAAAGTTAGCTGTGATGGCTCAACGAAGAAAGAAGATTTCAATATCCTACTTATACATATTTCATTAATTTAACTATACAGTTTTTATTTATTACTCAAGCCAAGCGTTACGTTAGCTATTGCTATTGAAAGGAAAACTTGTGTATGAAGCTTGAAACAAATTATGGGACGCGTCTGACGGACGCGGCTGACGACCGCGACTGATAAGCCGATGGCTTGCGTGGGCGACGGCGATGCGACGCATACGAAATCAAACCTTATCGATATGGAAGTAGACGATGCGATGAGACGTGACGGCGACGGTCGCGCGACCGTCGCCCACGCAAGACACGGCGTAAGTGTACACAGTCTTAAAACATTCAGCGCCTCAGATTGCGGTGGTAGGACACCATCCGATTCATCCGAACGCTCAAGGCCACGTCCACGGTTTATGTCCAATAGTTTGCACAATTCAGTGTCATATTTAGAGATGGGCCGAATATTCGGTAAATATTCGGTATTCGGCATATTCGGCAAGTTTTTCAACGTTCGTATTCGGCCGAATAGTTCGGTTACATTGCCGAATATTTACCGAATAAACAAAGTAAATAAATAACGTAAGTTGTTTCGTAATTCATGGGATAATGACATCCCATTTCAAGATTCTAAGGACCAAAGGGGGATAAATGCGTTAAATATAAGTACCTACACTAAATTATGTAAAAAAGTAAAAATAACATAGCTTAACAAACAAAAATCTAAATTTTCTTATGCACTAAATTATAGGAACATTAAGAGCCTTAGTTAGTACCCAATGTACCCGTTACCAATCATTGAAAAGTTTTTAACTCTATGCCACGATTTCAAATATGGTGGAACCGAATATTCGGCCGAATGTTCGGTTCGGTAACAGCTGAACCGAATGTTCGGCCGAATATTCGTATTCGGCAAAGTCCGTATTCGGCCTATCTCTAGTCATATTCATTATCTAGATCGCGGCAGTGGACGGCGTTCGTCGCGTTTTTAGGTGATTATCTGATTATCGATGGATTATCGCATCGTTCTAAACTACCGCGCAGCAGCGCGAACTGAATTAAACTATGTTGGTTGCAATAAGACGTAGATTTGTTTAAAAATATGCACACCTGCCACCTGCGGTAATAAAATTTTATGGCTTGCGCGATGATCACATTTATTAATGTCATAACCGCCAATTGCTTGCATTTGAAATTGAACTTTAATTACTAAGAAATAACGTTGTTTTTGTAAAAAAATTAAAGTAGTTTTTACTACATTGCGAAGTTTTCGTTTGTCAACTAGACGCAGACATTTGCAACTAAGCGATCGGACATTTGAGTGTCGAATTTGTAGGTGACAGTGTATCTAGCCTCGTGGCGCCGAATGTACTTTCTAAAGTACATAATGGTTTCAATGGAATTTTAACTCTCATGTAAACAAATAAAATATAATTTCTTTTGTTTCTAAAATTTTTCGAATAACTGAAATTGAATTCAATCTCAAGTACAATAAGAATCAAAATTCCCTAGCAAACATTTTGTATGGTGGGCGCCACGAGGCTAGGGAAGTTTAAATCGATGTTATCGCATCGATCTACTGAGGGGGGCGGTGCCTACAGCAGCTGTTGTAGTTGTATGCATACCTAGCTCACGCACACAGACGCGTCCACTGGCGCCGCGCCGGTGTCCGCGTGCGCTCTCTGCAATGTCTCTGCAAATTCTATGCACAGCGCAGAATATGCAGAAACCACATGGTGGTCTCTGGCAGAAACTCAATAGACATTTTTAGGGTTTTTAAAATAAGTACGTGAAGTAACATGGTAAATTAAAAATTATCATTAGATACTTATTTGCGGAGGTGTAAACAATTTCCTTCGATTTGCCATATATCAATAATTACCTATCTATATTAAATTCATTAATCCGTATACATTACATTTTTACAATTAAGTGTATGAATTATACTTTTTATCGTACGGTCAGCTACATAAATATCTATACACCTGTATTCATTCAATTTTGAACCTTCTTCTTCAGTAATAAGTTTCGTTCGATATGTAAAGAAATTGAAGGACGATACACAGGCGGGCGGAGACACCGCGCGCCGCTGCGGGCGGGGTGGGAGGGAGGAGGGGTGCCGATGGACGATGTCACGCGGGATTCGCCGCGCGAACTCATCATTCGCGCGGTCGGCTCCCTTCGCTGCCTGCACACATTCGCTGCTCTCGTACGATTTGATATTATACAGGGTGCCCGGTAATTAATGGACAACCTTTTAACCACCAAGAGGGCACCTTATACTGGTCCAGAAAATCTATGGGATATGGGTTAAATTGTGGTGTAGGCGAGAGGCTGGCAACCTGTCACTGCAATGCCATAGTTTCGTTTTCTTTTAACCCCTTATTTGCCAAGAGTGGCACCTTATACTGGTCCAGAAAATCGACTTTAAGGTTTAGTAAAAGTCGCCTGGTTTTCGAGATTTTCACAATTTTTAAAATTTTAATACCTACTACCTAAAATTTTAAAAAGTGTGAAAATCTCGAAAACCAGGCTAATGTCGATTTTCTGTAAGGTGCCCTCTTGGTGGTTAAAAGGTTGTCCATTAAATACCGGGCAGGTGCACCCGGTATATTTGTCAAGCAATTTCTGTCGTAAGAAAGCGCGACTCATTCGCGCAGTTGGCTCACGTCTCTCGTTGTCGTACAATATGACATTATTCAGCTACCTTTTATCGCTTGGCTTTAGTTCGCATTATACAAGAGTACCTATAGGTACTACAAGGTCCAAGGCAAAATACAACAATAGATAATGTATTTACTAAATAATATTTATTTAGTAATTTCCCGCTAGAAACTTGCGTTATACTATTCTGTATACTTTTTCAGCTACCATAACCAAATTTGGATTAGATTAAAAAAACCTTTAAGTAAAACTTAGAACCTTTCAGATTGTTTTACTCACCCTTTCTGATGTTTACCATACTTACTTAGGTACCCCGTTATTCATAAACGTACACTAAAGTTATCAAGCCGATAAATTTCGTTTGTCCCTTTCCGACGTATTGATGTGATAGAAAGGGACAAACGAACTTTATCGGCTGGATACTTTAGTGTACGTTTATGAATAAGGGTGTTAAAATTTATAGCTACGAAATTTTACATAAAACACCTACTTTAAAATAAAATAAAGAATGTTGAATTTGGTTAACATTATAAAAGGCCTCACGCAAGCTGTGCTAATTAGTTCGCGAATTCGTCGAGAGGTGGCGCTAAACACAATTATGCTCATTAGAGAACCTATACTTCTAGCCTAGCCCAGTCTTTAGAATTATGTGAGTAACGTAAAAGTTTTGTAGGTACGGAACCCTCGGTGGGCGAGTCCGACTCGCACTTGGCCGGTTTTTGCCTTTCGACACTTTAATGAAATGTAAGGGGTACACCGAGCGGATGTTGCCCTTGCCCGTATCATGGGACACACGCAGAGGCAACACCCGCCAGGGTGTAAGGACTATTTGAGAGTTAATGGAATCTAAAATGAACTGGTCTATTTTGATGAAAGTGATGGACTAAATACTGGGCTATGGATAAAAAACCGGACGCCTGCCTAATAAAACGGTATCTAATTTTATTTCCGGCAGACGGTGACTCGTCCCCACAAGATGGGCCCCCACAAAAAGCGACATCCAAGATAGCTCAAGGGCAACACCGGTGTGAGAACTCAAGGGTGTCGAGAGGTGTACACCGCTTTCTGCCCAGTGGCTGTGAAGCCACTGTACCAACTCGCGTCTTATGCAAATTTTCACTTCCACCCCTGGGGCATGTAGCCCTAACGACTCCACTCTGGACGGCCAGCCAAGGCAAGCCAGAGGTAGAGAGTACTGTCCCACCCACCCGCCTTACGGGTAACAGAACTCCCCAGGAGCACTCGGGTACGTGGGGTCGCTGTTCCCCAACAGCTCGCCACAAGCTGCCCTGCGTTGACTGATTGCACTGGTTAAACCAATGGGCGATGGGGTCGTCACATCCCTACGCCTTATTTATTTATCATTAAAATTATGTGTCATATAAAACGCTAACACTAAAAACCTCTTGTTATTAAACGGCCAGATGTTTTAAAATAATATTCTTGGTGATGGTGAGCCTAGTTGCCTGTGGAAAGAAAAGTACAGTCAGAGATAAAAGTTTGTAGTCAAAACTCTATTTTTGTCAAAATCCATACTAATATTATAAATGGGAAAGTGTGTGTGTCTGTTTGTTGGTCTGTCTTTCACGGCAAAACCGAGCGACGTATTCACGTGATTTTTTAAGTGGAGATAGTTGAAGAAATGGAGAGTGATATAGGCTACTTTTTGTCTGTTTCTAACGCGAACGAAGCCGCGGGAAAAAGCTAGTTTTATTAGTATTTACAGACATGTCGATCAATCAGCGACAACTGGGTCATCTATATGTGTCGTGTCCCTTATCTTTAGTTGCAAAGTTGTAACATAGGACACTTATGGGAATACTCTGTGTATTTCTTGGAAAAAGTGATCAAGAACTTTTGTAACTAACTCTACCGGGAACCGAGAATTACGAAGATAATATTTATATGGTATCAACTTTGTTGTAAGATGAAAATTCATTGTGTGGGTTGAGAATAAATTATTAGAATGATTAATCAATATGTATACATAATAATATAGAAACCAACGTGGAAAAAAGTAAAAATGCCAAAAGTGCCAGTATCTTTATTCAGGGGTACTCCCTAAGGGTGAATAGTTGAAGAGCGTAGCAGCCATTCTACTCACCGTGTATTCCGTATCACTTAATTATGTATTCTGATTTGTGTTATTGCGAGCGCTCAAATGGGGCTGTTAGCTTACAAAATATATGCTGAGGTAAGCGCTTCACTTAGTAGTTATTGCATAATTTAGATTAATACTAGTAGCTTAATTCAGTTATCTAATAATTATGCAATTTTCCCATAGAAAAGAGGCCATATGACGCACATGTATAGTATTGAATACTCTGTTAGTTATTTTTATATAGTTAAAATAGCCAAGAAAACTCCATCACATTGTTATTTTTAAAACAGGGTAGGGCCAGTAACAAAAGCAAATAATTAAACTGTAGGCTAACTCCTTAAACTGACCAACATTTGTTCAGCGACTTTTAAGAATTATGGAGACTTTATTTATTAATTTTTCATACAAAATAAATATTATCTTCAATGTACGCTATAATTGTTGTCATTGATGTTGTCTGTCACTATGGATATCGGATGTCGGAAGCTTTCAATGGAAAAAATCCACGATGGCGCCTGTAATGTATTGGATATCGGTCCGACATCCGATATCGGATCGGATAATGTGAAAACGCACTTAGGAATACAAGTTATTTTTAAAAGTCGCTGAACAAACGTTGGTCAGTATAAGGCGTATAGCCTACAGTTTAATTTCTTGCTTTTGTTACAGGCCGCATCCGGTATTTGACAGTTTTATAATTCACCGTGACAGCTAGTATTTTCCCAAGAACTTATTTTAGAAATATGTCGGATACGTGGTGCTATTTATTTAATCTGATAAAGGTAAGAAATCAATACCTACTTATCATGGTAATGTTAAATAAACTTAGCTTTAAAAAAATGTATTTATGCAGGTGGGCATTTTCAGAATTTGGGTCCCCCCAATTAGCAAAAGTTGTTAACAAAAATTAACTCATTGTCAGTTTTGTGACGATAATTAAGCAAAAAATCTGTCTAAAATTTACTTTTTCCACATTCTGAATATAGATTATCGCTTAAAGTTTATGTAATTAACACAAAGACAATATTTTTATTGAAATTTCATGCATAATTATCGTCACAAAACCGACAGTGAGTCAATTTTTGTTAACAACTTACGCTAATTGGGGGGTAATTGTTTAAAACTGCCTTCTCTTCAACGTTTTTGAAATGCCTTAGAAATTCTGTACCCCTATTGATCAGAATAAATAGAATAAATACATATTCATTACTGCAGCACCCTTGCTGCTAGGAGTAGAAAAAATTACGTAGGTAAGGTAGGTAATACTTAAGTATTGTTCCTTCAATTTTCGAAACAAACTTTAATCCAAAACCAACAGTACTAGAAAATTGCCAAGAACTCACAGTAATACCGGCAAGAAATATCGATTAAACTGCAGTGTTGCATATGCTTTATGTATGAAAGAGTTCGAACTAGCCTTGACCGTGTTTGGTGCCAGAAGCCTCGTGTGAATGGTTGGCAGCGCCCCAGCGCCTTCTGCGCTGTCATTCCAATTGTTCGACAAGCGTGCGGCGACTGATCGCTTCAATAAACCAGTAGAGTAGGAAATTATACACGGTGTGAACACGAATAATTTTGACAGCGTATTCCTCATCATATTAGAATAGTAAAATGTCCTATAAACTTTTCTGAATATCGCCTACTTTCAGAGTTATAAGCATTAAAAAAATAACAATTACTTAGTTACTTATTATTTTTCTGAACAAAACGCTGTTTTGATGGCGATGATGCTGTTATCGGACATAATCTAACTATATCTTGATAGATATCACAAAGTAACCAGTGAAACATTGCAAAAAACAATTTTTTTTGAGAAAAAAATTGTTTTTTTTTATATTTTAAGTGTCCAGTTTTACGAATAACATTTACTTTTCATGTGAAAATAAATCCGAAAAAACAAAAAAAAAATCGGTTTTATAGGTATTTATTTTGCTCTCAGAAATGCGTAGTTAAAATCTTTCGGTTTCCTTCCTCATGTTAACTGGAAGAAATCCCTCTATGGGATAAGTTCGCCTTTGTACTTCGCATCTCAATGTATGTTATTTTTATTGTTTTTGTACAATAAAGTACTAACTAACTACTGAGAGACGCAAACTTATGTAACGTTGCTGGATCTGCTGGATATCTGGAACTTCACCTACTGGATAAATGGTTTATCTTTCATAAAAGTCAGGTGGTGCTGCTCCCTACACTCACTGTTTCTTGCCTCATCTATAACTCTTTAGAAAATATACCGTTTACTATATAATGTAGTTTAAGTAACCAAACTGTAGATTCTTAAGAGGATATGTTGCTTCCGCGTCTTCATAAAACTGTAGTAAGTACGTAAGTAGGTACTTACCAGTTTTCCCTCTGGATACCTATTAATACTACATACCAACTAGGCTAGACCGATTAAATTGCATAGGTATAAATATGTTTGCATATTGTACTGGTCTATCCAATATTGTGCCTCTCCCGAGCTCGTCCAACTTATGAGAATCCATGACCTGTTTTAAAGTGAAGAGAATAAAACATTTCAAAGAACTGACGTAAAAGAGTGTTTGGCTAGCTTGGCTTATATTGCTCCGTGTAAGAGATGAGTCGCCCTACTACTTATTTATGCATTGACTGTGATGAAAGAGCTATGTATGACACATATCACACATATAAAAGGATAATTAATCAATAAAGTGGTTTTCATTGGTTCGTTAGACTGAAAAAACTATCTTAACTCTTTTTGTTAATCAATATCAGGTAGGTACTTAGTTGTTAATTAAACTTAGTTTACACGGCACAAGGCACACAGTAAGCTCAACTTATTAACTACTTCTGAATTTTTAAAGCATCCAAGGCCCAACTACTTATAAGAAAGTTCCGTGACCTATTCCTAATGGATATGTCAAAACTATGCTTATAATAGTTATAATGGAACTTTTTTTATAAGTAAACGTCGTAACTAAAAAAACTTCCATCTCTATATCACCACCATTTGTTAGTCAAACTCTTGGTTATTCCTGAATAATCTAAAGTGTAAAGTAAACACGTACTTAGAAACTTTAATGAATTCTTTGTTTAAGTTACTACTTTAGGTACCTTTAACGAAGTCTACATTATAATATTTTCAAGATGGATGCGTGCCTCACGCGACATTAACTATGCGTGAGTTTCATACAATTGTAACACTAAAACTTTGTTTTACAAATAGGCTTTTTTCGTGACAGTGCGATAACGTAATCGTACTTAATGCTAATAATAGCCATGTAACAAAAAAACTTTAAGTAAACTCTACCTACCTTATTTACACAGACCAACCTCTGTGCTTATCAAGTAAGTAGGTACTAGGTACCTACCTATTTATTTATTTTATTTTGTTTTATCTATTCTATTACAATCAAATTAAGCTCAATAGTGTGGTACCAAAGCGCCTACTTATAATGTTATCTAAGGTATTTTGACTGTGTGTTGGATTTGAGATACGTTGCAGGCCGTAGGACTGTAGGGCTCTGATTATTTTTTAATTTTTTTAGATTCCTACTTAATAGGCTACTTGCCTTCTAGTCAAATCAGCTTCTTTTTAAGAACTGTCAAAACGAATTTGAACGACTTGGTAAATATGGAATTCATATGAAATAGAATTGAGTGACGTCACGGTCAACACAGTTATTTTATTTATTTTTACCTGACTTATTAAATAGAAATTGTATTTAAAAATAACTTCTGTCCATGTTTTTCTAATAATTATCTGATGCTTTATTTCGTGCACGGTATAATAGTTATTTGTTATACAAGGGGGCAAAGTTGTATTTTAACGCCGAGTGTGGAATTGAAAAACGAGCAAGTGAAAGGATTCTATAGTTGAACCACGAGCGAAGCGAGTGGTTCGAGTATAGAATCCTGAACATGCGAGTTTTTTAACACACGAGAAGTACATTTGCACCCGAGTGTAACACAAAACTTTTCCCCTCACTATAGCGAGGAAACTACAACGCAAAAAATGCGTTTATCACTGCTTCCAGTAGTTCCACAGGTGGTAAATCATCTTTATTACCAGATTCACCTACTTTTATCAATTTTTAAGCAGTTAATTTGACTTTATTCAAGGTCAAATTACTTTACCCACTAGTGGATAAAATGCGTTTTTACCCGCTGGTATTAAAGGACAAAACACGTGTTTCC
The DNA here is from genome assembly GCF_023078275.1 of Leguminivora glycinivorella. NCBI lineage: Eukaryota > Metazoa > Arthropoda > Insecta > Lepidoptera > Tortricidae > Leguminivora > Leguminivora glycinivorella. The sequence goes on along the minus strand of NC_062974.1, from coordinate 15,578,070 downwards.
GAGCTAGTGAGGGGAAAAATATTTTATTTTAACTACAGTCAAGTTCCCTATTAGTGACAATCTACCGCGTAAGTATTTACTTGTAACCTGTAACTTCAGCCCATTGCTAACTTTTTTCCGAGTCTCACCAATACAATACAATACAATACAAATACTCTTTATTGCACACCTCAATACACGAAACAACATAGCAAGTATAAACAACAACTTATAAAAAACCGGCCAAGAGCGTGTCGGGCCACGCTCAGTGTAGGGTTCCGTAGTTATTCGTATTTTTCTCAAAAACTACTGAACCTATCAAGTTCAAAACAATTTTCCTATTAAGTCTTTATAAAGTTCTACCTTTGTGATTTTTTTCATATTTTTTAAACATATGGTTCAAAAGTTAGAGGGGGGGGGACGCACTTCTTTTTCCTTTAGGAGCGATTATTTCCGAAAATATTAATATTATCAAAAAACGATCTTAGGAAACCCTTAATCATTTTTTTTAAATACCTATCCAACAACATATCACACGTTGGGGTTGGAATGAAAAAAAATATCAGCCCCCACTTTACATGTAGGGGGGGTACCCTAATAAAACATTTTTTTCCATTTTTTATTTTTGCACTTTGTCGGCGTGATTGATATACATATTGGTACCAAATTTCATCTTTCTAGTGCTAACGGTTACTGAGATTATCCGCGGACGGACGGACGGACGGACGGACGGACGGACGGACAGACAGACATGGCGAAACTATAAGGGTTCCTAGTTGACTACGGAACCCTAAAAAGAGGTAAAACAAGAGGCGGTCTTATCGCTAAAGAGCGATCTCTTCCAGACAACCTAGGTAGTAGAGAATAATAAATTTAACCTTGTAAGTAGGTGTACTAAATGTAGACTGAGAGGAAATCTAGCACAAACTATACTACGCAAAACAATATATTACACACACCAATCAAAGAGGATGTTTAAGGTTGTCCTCCTAATAATTCTAATGCCTTAAATAACAGGTGCAGCAGGCAAAGCAGTGTTCTCTTTTACTTATAGTTACTTACATAATACAAGTGACATGCATAACATGCATTGCTGATAAAGTCAATATCAAATATTCAAAAATTAAAAAAACCCCTACACTCTGTAAGTACCTATACTATAGAAGCTTCGAGGGCCTGTCGCGCCGTCTCGGCTCGCTTATTTCACCGCTATTTTCCAGAAGACATACGTTCAAGGACCTCCAATCGCTATATGTTGATCTATTGCGTTTTCTATCACAAAAATAGAGCATATTATAGTAGATTGGGGAGATTGATACAGACATTGATAGACTAAGGTTTATTTATTTGAATCAATTTGTACAAAAACAAAAGATGTTTGATCTTGACGGTGTAACTAAACCTCCGCTCACCTTACTTATTTACTTACTTGACTAACTAACAGTATAGCTAACCCCCCTTTAAATATACCCCGTAAATTTGGCCTTGTGATCGTCTAGCGTGAATAAGTAAAACTCTTCGATGTGAACCGCGATAACCTAGATCCTTTAATGAGTATCAGCTGTATTTTTGACTAATATTTAAAATTTTATTTATTTATATTTTAAAGAAGAATAAAGGTTATTGTAGCATAATAATATAGTGTTATAGAAGAGTATTTTATCAGATTTAGGCCTAGAAAGTTATGAGTGAGAAAATTAATGACGTGATGAAGAAATTTTAGAATAAAAGTTAGTGAGTGAAACATACATGAAATAAATATTAAAAAATATTTTGGTAATCATCCGCTACGCCTTATTAGTGTTCCCGGTTTGGGCAAGGGCTTGCGATTCGGTATGGGACCCCTGACCTGATCAAACCACTTTATCAGGATCCTAAGCAAGTAAGCCTGAAGGGCTATCTATCTACGAACTAACCCCTTTTGGTTTTGTTTCTTTTCCCTAGCTAAACCCCCCTTTCCCCAATACTGCTAATAGACCATAACTTCTCGATCTTTCTAATGTTTTATCGAAACACCGAGCAGTCGCTAACTTTTATAAGAACTAAGCAAGTCTACTAACTTTTCTAAGCTTTTGACTTTCCATCAGTGGACGGCGCTCGCATGCCACTGGGCCCTATAACAAACCTATGCTTTTTATTCCAAAGAATAGTTTGTTTCCCTAACCAACTTGATAGAATTTACCTTGAAAAACTAGTTAGCAACACTAAGTGTCCCGCAGCCACACCGAAAGATCAGAAATTGCTACCACAATTATTAATTACACTCAGATAAATTAAATATTAAGAGATTTTATGAATTACCAGTTTTACCACATATTTTAAAATAGTAAACACCACATTTAAAGTCCATTTAATCCATAGAAATACACGCCTATCAATTATACTTCAAGACCAATCGTAAAACAACCCTAAATTCATAGAAATAGTGTGTGACGCTACCCTAATCCTATTGTTTTCCCTACTCTAGCATATCTGAACCATAGATCATTACTTACCATAGATCTTGAGTTCAGAATATGCACAAGTGTATCCCTACTAGAACTGTACAGTTCAGCCAGCGAAGCTGAGATAGGCAACCTATAGGCTTGTGTTCTGATCCCCCCCTCTGCTCTTGCCCGCGGGCTAGGGTAGCAGAGAGTAGATCGCCCTATCCGTGTATATACCCAGTATTCTAGGACACACCAGTACCAGCCACATGGGAAACCCAGCTGCGATCAGACTTTACTTAGATATGTATCGATCACAACCGAAATCTCCAGCGACCAACGCCAGCATGAACCAAAGCACCGAGTAAATAAATATATATATATATATATATATATATATATAGGACCCCAGCCTCAAATACTGCCGACTTCAGTGAGCAAGGATTACTCCTAATGTCTTTCGTCAATCGTGAAAGTCCTCACTTCCATCTAACAGTTGGACTCTTTGAGACCGGTGAGAAAATACGCTTTTGTAAGTATAAAAAAGCGTCCAAGCCCCCACTTGGAACAAAAAGACTCCTAAACGCCTTATGTTTAACAGCCGCAAGGTATAAAGCGCTTAGCCGGACAACAGTCTGTCACAAACAATGATCTGGCTTATAACTTTCACAAAATAACTCCTTAGAAAATTACTAAGTTCAATTTTACTGACCAACTAAACAAACGAGTGAAGTTTTCTTTACGTACTATAATCTAAGCTTAGTTTTGCAAGAATTACTCCCTACAAAACCAAACACAGACTTATCTCCAAGCACCAGCCATACATCGACCCAGTCTTTGTATTGCTTAACGGCACTCATGAAACAAAACACAGAAAACTTCACTATACACATTAATTTAAATGTAACACTAACACTACACTATAAATAGAACACTAAAATAACCCCACGACTGACGGTAAAGCAATTCCACCACAGGTCTAGGTTCAACTGTACGACTATATTGTCCCCGCACAATCAAACAGAGACACAATTTCAAAGTTTACAATCACTTAGAATAATTTCCAAGTAAAAACAAACAGAGAAATAATAGCAGAACAACTTCACTCACCAGTATAACACACGAAAGCCAGAGACACTATTAGTCTTGTGGATATTGTAAGAATGACCCGCGTCGGCTCGGTCCGACCCTTTTATAGATTCAAAGAGTGACAGGCGACAAAAGAGTGATTGGCGACAAATATGGCGACAAAAAGGGCGACTAGCGACAAAAAGGGCGACTGGCGACAAAAGGGGCGACTGGCGACAAAAGGGGCGACTGGCGACAAATATGGCGACAAAAAGGGCGACTGGCGACAAAAGGGGCGACTGGCGACAAATATGGCGACAAAAAGGGCGACTGGCGACAAAAGGGGCGACTGGCGACAAATATCAATGGATAGCCGCTAAATTACACTCATAAGTAAAAGGTCATAACTGTTTTGTTTACTAAGTCGTACGCCTTAGGCATTAATGTCCAAGACAGCTCAGCACGTACGTTTTTGCTTCTCAATAGTAACATCTGCATGACTGCACGTGTTTTAGAGTGAAATGGAGATATCTTTTGTTGATTCCTATTACGTAATGAAACATTTTATATTGTGGTAAATTGTTTTACCTACAATTGAATACTTTTACAATATTAATTGAATAAGTAAGAATTAATATTAATGTTATAACTTTACATCAACTACAAGATTTCTCAAACTCTCGAAACCGCGAAAATGCGAACATAATTCGGGTAAATAGAAATATGCAAATATTACTTTATCAAAGGTTTCTAACCAGTTTTGTAAATCAAATTTGAGGCAAAATATCATTTTTAGGGTTCCGTAGTCAACTAGGAACCCTTATAGTTCCGCCATGTCTGTCTGTCCGTCCGTCCGGCCGTCCGTCCGTCCGTCCGTCCGTCCGTCCGTCCGCGGATAATCTCAGTAACCGTTAGCACTAGAAAGCTGAAATTTGGTACCAATATGTATATGAATCACGCCGACAAAGTGCAAAAATAAAAAATGGAAAAAAAATGTTTTATTAGGGTACCCCCCTTACATGTAAAGTGGGGGCTGAATTTTTTTTCATTCCAACCCTAACGTGTGATATATTGTTGGATAGGTATTTAAAAATGAATAGGGGTTTGCTAAGATCGTTTTTTGATAATATTCATATTTTCGGAAATAATCGCTCCTAAAGGAAAAAAAAGTGCGTCCCCCCCCTCTAACTTTTGAACCATATGTTTAAAAAATAAGAAAAAAATCACAAAAGTAGAAACGGTGCATAGTTAATAACATTGTAAATGGGAAAAAACAATTCCAGAATAAACGATCTGAGATAAAGAGAACTTGTATGTACAGTGAGCTGCAAAAGTACATGGAGAATTTATCAGTGAATTCATTCATTTAATTTCTCCATGCAATTTTTCTGCTTGTACAGCGACAAAAGAATAGTTATTTGTTTAAAAATATTAAACCGTGAGCATGGCCAGTGATTCGAAAAGTGGAATATTGAGCGTTTAGATCTAAATAAGTTGGCTTCGTTCTGAGTTCTTAATTCTAAACTCATATCCTGAATAAAAGAAAACCCTTGAGTATTTTTATTAGTGCCATCAAGTTCAAGCTAGACTTACATTTCCAAACCGGTATTTAAATTAGCGCAGCAAGGCCGTCGACATTAAGGAAGATTAATAAGAAACCGGAAAACCAAAACGGCCACATTACCGGGACTCGGGGATAAATTGCAGCTAATGCACGAAAGATAAAGGGGAAAATGTGTTTCCTTGGATTTAGAGACATTTCTGAATTCTTTAGTTTCGCTTGTGGTTCTTAAATCTACTTAATACGTGTATTACAGTCAGCAAAAGCGTACACTGAGAGAAAATACAACCAGTTTTCATGTTCGTTCAACAAGTTTTTTGTTTGGCGCCTACGTGCCTTTTGGTTCAAACAACAAGCTATCTATTTGAATCGGCAATATATTTGAATCAACAATTCGATTTTCAAAAACAACCTGACACGTTGTTTTAAACATACGTTTGCCTGATTCATACGGATAAACCGCAACAAGTCGAACTTGTTAAATTCACAATGCAAATTTCTCTCAGTGTACGTTTTTACACCGCTTGCGCGGATCCAGTTTCGTCCCAGGCCCCAGGGGGGTCACGTGGTCTATTTGTATGGTCAACCCAAGTTCCAAGGGGGGGTCATAACCCCCCATACCCCCCCCCTCGACCCGCTGATCCAGGGACATTTACGGCGAAGGTGTATCTTGAAATTCTTGAATGCCGATGAAGGAGAAGAGTTATGGTGCAATATGAGGGAAATTATTTAAGTTAAAATACCTACGAGTAGATACTTACTCATTCCGAAAAAAAAAAGTACTTAGTTTATGGGGTGAGATTTTAAACTTTATGATGCAACATGCCACTGATTTCACTGTGCAGGTTGCAGCTGTAGTTGTGTGTAGTCTATCACGGCGCCATTCGACTGTTTCCGGCAACAAATCGCCGCGAGGAAATGTGCGGCCGACGGGTTGTACCGCCATCGCCGCCCGCCCGCGACAACCATACACCTGAGATGACTGTTGAGCAATTTTCGAGCATTTTTCTATAGAACTGGAATAGTAATATATACAAAGTGTATTTTCCTCTACACATACAAAACAATTATGTAAATATTATAACCAATATTGCACTTAAGACTTAATAGCGTAAATACTAGTTTCTTAAAACTAATAGACGTTTCGAGGAAGATATTGTACCCGTGGTCTCGAGAAAACTGGCTAAAGTTGACATCAACATCTTCTAGTTGCGCGAGTTTTGCAACGTATCCGCACTTGGCTAGCAACAATCAGTACGTACGCGAGACACGTACTTACCTAGTCTATAATATTTAATGAACAACATTTTGGTAAGGCAGATAGGTCTATCTGCCTGAAGGCGACCACTATATTCCAAATTAACTTAGAGTTAGGTACCTACTTGTATTATGAGAACTAATATACAGGAAAACGGACGAGGAAAGCGCATTGACCTGTTATAATTTCATTAGACAGCTACTTGTAAGGCATATGCTTGGGGCTCGAAGCCGACATGTTCTATTTTCGTAATAAATCTAGCACACATATTAAAGCATGTACTTAATACAAAAAAAAACACAGTTTATTGTGTATTATGCCTAGTGATAACAGTCTTAGGCCCACTTGCACCAACCACTTAACTCAGGGTTAGTGGGCTGGCATCTGTCAAATTCCATATAAAATGGTGGGTTAACCCTCGGGTTAACCCTCCATTTTCGTTGGTGCAAGTGGCCCTTAAAGACGTAGTTATTAAGAAGTTATTTAAAGTTTAACACATAATATTACGCGATTAAGTTCCGTTTGCAATTTTAAACATGTGTAAAACCGTGAATGCTTAAATCATGTCACCTATTTACGAATTGGGCCCGATTACAAATTAGTCGGTTTTCACATTGTCGGATGTCGGAAGGATTTCAATGGAAAAAATCTAAGATGGCGCCTTAATGTATGGGATATCAGTCCGACATCCGATATCAGATCGGATAATTTGAAAACGCACTGACACCGCTAACACGGTTGAATCATGAAATTACATGCCATTGTTAGTTACCTTCGTAGATAAATAAGATGTACCTCACCCAGCCTTGCCCTGCCCTGAATACCCTAAACATTTAAGATGACTATGTTCAAATGACTAGCAGTATAACAAAGTGAAAACATATTCAAACACATATACAATGTACATTAATGTAACATTAATGTAACTTGTGTACTTTTATTTTCACAACCGACAAATGTTTCTCTGTATATTATACATACTTAACCAAAAGGAGACCGACAAATGTTTCTCTGTCTCTATGAAAATAAAAGTACACAAGTTACATTAATGTAACAGTCCACATAATGTCATTTTAGTGTTCCTGTGAGCAAAGGGTTTACGAGTGCAATACTTCTCGTCCTTCGCAGACGTACCTTAATTAATTGCAGTTCCGTCTGAAGTCAATTACTGCGCACGGGGGGGCGCTAGTGTTGAGTAACGGCCACTACTCGGAATATACGAGCTACTACATTCTTTACAAGTTGCTGCTTTACAATCTTGTAATTAATGTGTGTTACGATCTTACGATAAAAACTACTTAGTGGAGGCACAGTATAATAAAGAGTACTATCGTACAGTATGGCCACTCCCGCTTTCTCGGTTACCTCACAGTTACCGCCTGTCAAAAACGCGAACAGTCGACCTGTCATCTCTCACTCATACAAGCATGGTACGCGTTCACCTACACAAGCTTAGAATGTGTGCTAGTAACGCGCCTCTTTGATATATTTGATCGCCAGTGTCCGAGTTGTGGTGGAGGTTCAACAGTGAATTTTTATTTATTTTACGAGTATCAATCCTACGTGCAGCTGAAGGATAATTTATATAGGATTTACAAACATCAAACTAAGAATCATACCTGATGGCATGATGTCATGATATTAAAATACATATAGAAATATGTCATTTGCTATTATAAAAAATAAAAATACGCCAATATATTTGAGGAAAATATGATTTTGGCCACTTCTAGGCTGCGAAACTGCGCCATCTAGTTTTAAGCCTCAAAAAGCCCAAACATTTCAGGGGTACGCTTTTTTGTATGGGCTTTGTCAGTCCTGTATTATGTGGTTCTCGATGCAGCTGTTTCACTCAGCTTTCAAGAAATATTTTTTTAGGTCTTAAATAGTAAATTTATACATCTTAACGAAAATCTGTTTCTGAAAAAAAAAATATGTACATAGACGAACTTTAATAATAAATAATTGTCCAATAAACTATACATAATATACACTTGATATACACATACAGCTAACATTTGAACATCCCCTCCATTTCTTCAAAATCTCACTATTGATTTCCCTTATATTTTATGGAGCTAGCGGAAGTAACTAACTGAAAAGTTAAGAGATTAATTTTCTCAATCAGCTCAGCTGTCTGTGAAAAATCGGAGAACCTATACAAAAAGATCGGATCGAAATTGGTCTAAAACATCTAAATAGTGTAATAAAGTCAATAACTGGCGAATTATTCTGAGGTTGAGGAAAAAAAGCTTACATAAGCTACGGTAAGGGGTAACGAATGTCACATCAGCTTCTGATCTATGTTCTTAGATACAAAAACTGACCAACCTCAACCAAGCCACTACTAGGTAGCCCTTAGTGCGTTTTCATATTATCGTATCCGATGTCGGATATAGGACCGATATCCCATACATTACAGGCACCATCTTGGATTTTTTCCATTGAAATTCTTCCGACATCCGACATCGAATCGGATAATGTAAAAACGCACTTCCACCTCAAATCATAATCAACGACTCAACAGTAAACAAACCCATCACTAGCGGCGGGAACTCGCGGATTTATTTCCGCATGAACTGGCGAGATCCACCACTCCTTCGCCAATTACTCACTTTGTGCCTGCGTTCTTTCACTTTGCTGCTTAGTGTTAACTTCAGATAAAAGTCGAGGAACTTCTTTGTAAACTTGATGTCGGAAGGCTGGTAAAGGCTTCGCTTTAAATATTTTAATAATTAAAGTTCCGTTTAACAATTGTTGTTTGTGAAGTACTTGATAAATTATGTAAATAACGCTTTTATGGTAAATTATAACTTGTTAGTATTAGTCTGTGAAACCGTTTCCGTCAGAAAAAGCGCCAAATTTGAAAAATGTCACCTAGAAAATTTTAATTTCGCGACTTTTTCTAGTGAAAAACTTGTGTATGAGCAGCTATAAATATTCAAGATTGTGTTGACACTATCTACATGTACAACGAAGGTTAATTTTGAAATATATCAAATTGAAAATCCTGTCTCAAATAACCACGAACATGAAGTAGTTCATAATAAATCTGTTGAATAATAAACTTTAAACTTAGGTACTTGAATAATTAAAACATATCTACAAAGTATTTAAGTACACATACTACCTCTCCTTCAGTTCACTGAGGATATCTACAGCCCGCCAGCACATTGAACGCGCTCGAAAGCGTTAAGCACCAACATTTTGGAGCAAGTTCGGACTTCGGACTTAACCCATCCATTCGCAATATCCTTTCCAAGTTCGCTACAGAGAGGTGTTTAATCCTCTCTAAGATACAATTTATATCTAGTAACTTGGGATAGCTGCCGATGCTTCTGCCATAATACAAAAGCAAGTTTTAATGCAACCGTATAGATATTGAAGATTGAAACCGTGCTGCCCGCGGTGCTTTGTAGATTAAAAGCTAAAAGATTGTAGCTTGTACAGGTTCCACTGTACAATATTGTCGGGACGTTCACCGGGCCATTCGCATTGTGTGCCACGGGAACATCGCACAAAGCTTTTCAACGATATTTTGATACCACCATTTGCAAAATGTCAGCGGCCAGATGCCGGGCTCCTGTAATATTCCGCCTGGATTGTACAAATAAATTACCTTTTGTTCTGTTTCAAAGTACACCTGGTAAACGAATGCGACGTGGAAATAAAATACAAGTTTACAGACTTTATTTATGATTTAATTAATGTGGTAGCTGAAGATATTTTTTTAAGTTGTGCTGGTTTGAATAGAAATATAAAGTGGCATGAAAAATGTATTTCGCAAAATCTCTGTAAAAGAGGTGAGGAGGAAAATTCATCTCGTGAAAGAGGATAATCCGGTGAGCAGACTTCGCCGCGAGCCCGTTGCGGGTTACCCGCGTTTGATCAACTCGTTGCAAAATGAAATATTTTCTTCCATAATCAAAATAAAATTATAGAGGTGCAAATATTAATATTTTTCCCCTATGCTTCAAACAAGTCTATGTTATGTTCAATATGCTCATCGTATTTTCTGCTTTGTAATGGATTTCTTTGAGCGTATGTTATATGTAAGTAAGTGTAAGTAAGTAAGTAAATATTCTTTATTGCACCATTTTAGCATTTTTATTACATGTAAAAAATATACAGAATGTTGAGTGAGAGTATAACTAGGTAACAACAGGCGGTCTTATCGCTAAAAAGCTATCTCTTCCAGACAACCTTCGGGTAGCTGGAAAAACGGAACAGAAACAAAAGCTAACAGGCAGTGCAAGAACAAAAAATATAGAGAAAATCAACACAAACACACATACATATATACCGAATACATAAATAAATATACATAAAAATAATACATACATACATAAATACAATAAATAAAAATGGCAACTTAAGATAAGGTAAAATACCCCATAATGGACGGTGATGCCATTATGGACAAAAAAACACAAATCCTTAAAAATAAGTATCTAAAATAAGTCTCTAAAAACTGACGGCTATGTACCATAAACAAGAGTTGTAGAGCTGTTTAATTTTGAAGTTTCAATTAATTCGGTTATTTCTGAAGGATTTGGAGACAAGATAAAATTCACCAGTTTACTGAAAAAAATATCAAGACGAATTCTTAGTAATGTTGCTAAGAGAGATGAGTTCATGTATAAAATAATAAAAAAATAACGCACGGTGTAATCTTGAATGCGTTTTACTTACTGCATTAAGCATGAGATAAGGTATAAAACATACTAGTTTGTTGCTCCAAAGATATAAAGAAATGACGTTATTTTGCGAGTGTCCATTACTGGACCCGAAAAACTGCCTACCTCCTATGATGGACAAGGAACAATTTACAAAACCAAAATTTACAAGAAACAATCCTATGTTAAAATAACCCAAACTAATTTTATTTATGGTGTATAAAATTGACTCATTGCGTATCAGTTGGCTTTAAAAGTAAAATTTTAAACTTATTTCACTGTCCATAATGGGGGATCCATTACTGGAGAACTGCCGTCCATAATTGGAGAAAAAACACCTAGTTTTAATTTGTTAACTATGAAGAAACCAATAGGAGTATCTATTCTGCAAGATGCTTGAAATGTAGAAGAAGGATAGGACATTCAAGATTTAACACGCTTGGCGGTAGAATTTTTACATTCATCAGTGAAATATCAAAAACAGGCGATTTTTTTTCTTAAACTGTCCATGATTGGGTCCGTCACCTTAGAGATAGATAAATAGTATAATTTAAGCTGATTTTTGAAAATTGGAAGACACTTTGCTAGTCTTAATTCTACTGGTAAGGAATTCCACAACCGAACAGCCCGAAAGGTAAAAGAGTTGCTATAGAATTTAGAAGTAGGTAAGTAGATGGTGGAGGAGCAAGAATATGAGTTTGAGAACATCTGATAAAAGAGAAAAACTTGAAACTTGACTTGTGTAGGTACTGTAAGTAGGTACAAAGGAGAAAAGTGCAAATTTGTAAAAAAATATTTGATGTTAATAATATAAGCAAATATTTTTTTACAAATTAAAGCCTTTAATTCATTTCTACGTAGGCAGTGGTAATTCCAAAAGTGTGCAAATTAATAATACCTACAAATTCAGTTATTTAAGAAAATTTTAAATGAATCCTGTTGCGTGTTAATCAGGTGGTTATCAAATCGATTAAAATAGGAGCGCGTAAATCCTGTAAAATCACCGAGTTGAACTGAAGACCGGCCGATAGGTACCGTCTTTGTCTGCAAATCCGGGCATTCGCAAGTTAAGTCCCGGCATTTATATGACTTCCTTTAAACACCGATAACCTTTGTAATGCATACTGTGGTTTTTCCTACTTATGTACCATAAGGTGCTGTTTCACGGACAACACAATTGCCAGCAATTCACATACCATTGCCGCGTTTCTTCCATAGTTAGTTGGTGCGTATTCAACAAACGCGGCATCGGCAATGGTATGTGAATTGCTGGCAATTGTGTTGCCCGTGTAACAGCACCGTTAGGTGCGGACGGTACTACTGAGGAAGTTACAGTAGGTGAGTAATTATTTTTTATATTCCTTTGCTTTGCAAAAGTGCTATCCCTGCAGCTAACTAGGGAATGTACCTACTACGGTGGTGTCATTATTTTTTCCCCTCACTAGCTCGGAAACACATGTTTTGTCCTTTAATACCAGCGGGTAAAAACGCATTTTATCCACTAGTGGGTAAAGTAATTTGACCTTGAATAAAGTCAAATTAACTGCTTCAAAGTTGATAAAAGTAGGTGAATCTAGTAATAAAGATGATTTACCACCTGTGGAACTACTGGAAGCAGTGATAAACGCATTTTTTGCGTTGTAGTTTCCTCGCTATAGTGAGGGGAAAAGTTTTGTGTTACACTCGGGTGCAAATGTATTTACTTCTCGTGTATTAAAAAACTCGCAAGTTCAGAATTCTATTCTCGAACCACTAATCCTTTCACTTGCTCGTTTTTCAATTCCACACTCGGCGTTAAAATACAACTTTGCTCCCTTGTATAACAAATAACTATTAATTTGTTCAAACTTATCCACTAAAAAAACCGGCCAAGAGCGTGTCGGGCCACGCTCAGTGTAGGGTTCCGTAGTTTTCCGTATTTTTCTCAAAAACTACTGAACCTATCAAGTTCAAAATAATTTTCCTAGAAAGTGTTTATAAAGTTCTACTTTTGTGATTTTTTTCATATTTTTTAAACATATGGTTCAAAAGTTAGAGGGGGGGGACGCACTTTTTTTTCTTTAGGAGCGATTATTTCCGAAAATATTAATATTATCAAAAAACAATCTTAGTAAACCCTTATTCATTTTTAAATACCTATCCAACAATATATCACACGTTGGGGTTGGAATAAAAAAAATATCAGCCCCCACTTTACATGTAGGGGGGGTACCCTAATAAAACATTTTTTTCCATTTTTTATTTTTGCACTTTGTTGGCGTGATTGATATACATACTTGTACCAAATTTCAGTTTTCTAGTGCTTACGGTTACTGAGATTATCCGCGGACGGACGGACGGACGGACGGACAGACAGACATGGCGAAACTATAAGGGTTCCTAGTTGTGAGCGTCAGAATGGCGGGTGTACATCAAGCAATCCTGGTGTGGTATACGTCAGGAGTTAGTGCTAGCAATGTGCCAAATGTGCGCCAAAATTCGAGCAATGTGCTCTTTGAACTCCAGAGATATTTAAGAAATTAATGACACCCGCCATTCTGACGTCAGGTTGGCGGGTGTACTTTCAGTTCTAGCTAATGGCTGCCTACTCAAGAGTGAAAGTACTGCCTGAGGTTAGTGCTCGCAATGTGCTTCCACATGTATGAAACACAAACTAATTCAGAGAACCGTTGAAGAGTAATATGGGATTGAATAAATATATCTATGAGTATCACTTCTTTGTGAAAAGCGCCTGCATGTTAATGCTGCATTGCAGGCAATGAACATTGCTATTTTATTTCAGCAGGCGTTATAGATATATTTATTCAATCCCATATTACTCTTCAACGGCTCTCTGAATTAGTGTGTGTTTCATACATGTGGAAGCACATTGCGAGCACTAACCTTAGGCAGTACTTTCACCCTCGAGTAAGCAGCCATTAGCTAGAACTGGAAGTACACCCGCCAACCTGACGTCAGAATGGCGGGTGTCATTAATTTCTTAAATATCTCTGGAGTTCAAAGAGCACATTGCTCGAATTTTGGCGCACATTTGGCACATTGCTAGCACTAACTCCTGACGTAATCCACACCAGGATTGCTTGATGTACACCCGCCATTCTGACGCTCACTCCTAGTTGACTACGGAACCCTAAAAAAGGGTCCCGTATGAATTTTCCATGTCTTACAAATCTAAATATATAATAGTATTTTATACAATCGTGATATAATACAAAGCTTTTCAGTCGAGTACCATGTTTAGGCCACGAAGCTTGCTGAGTGGCCTAATAGTATGGTACGAGAGCGAAAAGCTTAATTATATCACTATTGTATACAATACTTTTTCTACGAGTCATCATCTTCATCATCAATGGACGAAAAATATCATAATTCAAGTTAAAATTTATGTTAATGGCCTCGTTCACCGTCGTATCAACATCGAATTACTTGGCAACCAATTGTTTGTAATAACCGTCTGTGATTGGTCGATAACGCGATAGCTAAAAAAAAATGTGTTTCAGATGCAGACAAATTTGCCAGGTTGTCACCGACCTATCTAAGAGATATGCCCGGCTGTTGACATAATACCTAGGGTTTGGGAAAGTATAAAGAAACACCAGTATTTTATACAAAATTCTTTATTATGTACACCCTAAATAAAACCTAACTCAGTAACTTGGTAGAGCAAGATTTGGTTCGTTAAACTGTTATTTACATCAAGTTCAGTTCGATCATAAAACCTAGGAAAAACACATCCTATGTGTAACACCATCCATAGATCAAACTTATTTTAAGAAAAACCTAATATATAGATTAAACCACCACCAAAGAAATTGTTGTAAACAGAAATTATTACTCAGTAAATGTGTGACTCTTAATGCTATACCTAGAACTGAAACTAAAACTGGATCTGGCAAATGTTGCAATCATGAGATAGGCTTTCAAGTATTCATTTTATGGTTATTAACTTTTGAATAGAAAGGATTTAAATTAAGATTTTAACTGTAAAAAGAAACAAACCAAATAAAAAACCAACACAATAGGTACCTGCTATCTCTGAAGTCTCCGAAGAAACACTCCGTTCCCGGCTCCGGATTCATTAGTGAAGTATGAACATTCTCCTCCCCTACAATAGAAATAGAATAATAAGAACCACGTTTACGAGCCCCAATGCAAATGATATCGTCTAGTATGAAAAAAATATTATGTCCTAACTTCGACCTCAAAATTCAGGATGAATTAGATGATTAGTAGAACATGTAACATAAAAACAAGAGAGCTTATAATGCATATTTTATTTATTCAAAACATAAATTAACAATTTTCCTCACTAGTAAACAAAAAAACATAATTTCACCAAATGTAACACTCGCAAAAATGTTCGTCTTCAGCGTAGCCGATGCAGAAAAGAACAACTACCACTTGGTGGCGTCACCTTTTGCATCTAAAACGGCCTTAATTCTGAGCGGCATTGTATCTACCAACTGTCTATACTCCTCAGGGGTTATTCCATTCCAGACACCCACAAGTTTCTCCTTAAAATCAGCTTTGGATTTAGAAGGATCTTTTCGCAACTTTTTCTTCATTTACCACTACAAAGTTTTTATGGGAGACAAGTCTGGACTGCTGGATGGCCATGATATGGTAGGAATTTGTTTTTGTTTCAGCCACTCCATCGTTGTCTTGCCAGTATGACATAAGGCACCATCTCGTTGAAAAGTAAATCCATTTATATACTTGAACTTTCTTATAGACGGTAGTGAACTCTATTCCAAGATGCTTTTGTATTTCTCTGCATTGACGGTTCCATCTATAAATTGCAGACATCCCACACCCTGTGCCGACATACAGCCCCAAATCATTTAAAGATGCTGGAAACTACACCTTGCGTTCAAGACAGTCTTTGTGAAATGCATCTCCTTTATCTTGAATGACTTTACTTCGTTCATCGCCAACTATGACCTCAAATTTGGATTTGTCGCTCCATATTATTTTTCGCCACTGATCGGCAGTCCAGTTTCTGTACTTTTGTGCAAATTTCAACCTGTTAGTTTTCTGCTTTTGAGTAAGTAATGGTTTCTGTTTAGCGGTGTGAAAACCGAAGCCCATTATTTTCATTACTGTCTTCCAGGTATCGACTGAAATGTTTATTTTGATCGCGTCATGCCATAGTTAGGTAAGTTCTCCTGCTCTTGCATGACGATTTTTCCTGATGATGCTCCTCAAAATCCTGTTTTCTCTTTGGCAGTTATTCTTCGACGGCCAGATTTATTTAAACAGGAGACGGTTCCGTGTTTTAGTTGATGCTGGATGATTGTATGCGCCGTAGATCTTGGCAAAAAAAGGTCTTTGGATATTTTGGAACGTAGATTCGCCGCTATTGTTACTGGAAATTATAATTTTCCTCACTGATTCAGGCACCGACTTACCTCTTGCTATTTTGGTATAAAAATGTTGTAGAATAATTATATTTTTTACAGAATTTACCTTTTTATGTAGCCGTATATCATATCAGACGACTTATAATATTATTAATTCAATTTAAAATATTATTGTATAATATTAATCTTACTAAACTATTTTTATTTAAATTAGACGACCTATTATGCCTCAAATATGAACTAGGCGTATTTTTACATATTTAATCAGAAAACGCCTTTTCTTCACGTCCAGAATTTTCCATCTCCCATTCATTTGTTCTTTCTCTATCCAAATTCAAATTCCCCACCATAGAGGTAACTAGCCAAAAAGTTCTGAATAAACTAGAGAACAAAACCTTTATGCTGAAACTATAAAATGGACTGAAAGTATAGGAATGTAATTTTATTAATTTAACTAGAACATATTATTTATTTATAAGAAAAAATAAAATCATAAAAGTAAAAATACATACCACGTTAGTAACACAGATACTCACTAGGTGTCGCTACGTGACAAGGTATCGCAAATTAGTATAGAACTTGTATGAAGTTCTATTTTTGAAATAATTACAGTTAACTAAAAGTGAACTGTAATGAAATATTATAGTTGACTTAGGGCCGGTTGCATCAAACCGTCTGTCATCGTTAAAGCGTTCGTAATTTTTTTGTTGTATGGGAAGTTCCATAGACGTCTGCTGCGTGACGATGATGTGTCTGTCAAATGTGGTTGATGCAACTGGCCCTTAGTGTTAAAGACTATCTAACACTGAAAAGTCAGCACTTATAATTTAGTCTGTGGTGTCCTAATTGACATATTAAAGTCGACGAGTAGGAAAAAGAAGAAACTGACTGACTGACATATCAACGCACAGCCGAAACCACTGGTCTTAGAGATTTCAAATTTGGCACGTAGGTTCCTTATATAGTGTAGAGGAGCACTAAGAAAGGATTTTCCAACATTCACCTCCTAAGGGGGTTAAATGGGGGTTCAAAGTTTATTTATTTATTTAGTCTTTATTCAACAAAGAAACACAATGTACAATAGGCGAACTTAATGCCATAAGGCATTCTCTACCAGTCAACCTTTAAAGTTTGTATGGGGAAACAAGATTAGTTTGACTATTTTATTCGAAACTTCACAGGAAGATTCCTTAAGACATATGACTAAATACGTGTTTCAGGCTTTTTGAAAATGTAACCTCTAAAAGGGTGAAAATAATATAGTTCTGCAGAAAACAATATATCAACGTAACAGGTGCCATGCAAGAAAGCGCTTTTGTGGCTGCATACTGGATGGACGCAACAACGACCGTCATGCGACTGCAATCATAGGACGTAGTAGTTATGTCCTTTGGGCCCTATTCCACACGGCAGTGCGGAGTGCTGTAGACGTCGCACAAATCAATGTAATGCCCTGAACCGAACCGACCCAAATGAGAGTACCGTCTAGACGGCATTGATGCTGAGCCTTCTGCTTGCTGGGATGATTTAATTAATCCTATTAGAGGACGTACCTTACAAAAAGCATAGCTTTGGATGTAAGAACTTAAGAAGTGAAGGAATATACAAATTATCATGTACCTACCTACATACAACCAATAATATTATAACATTTTTTTTTAAATTTAGTATAATTTGAATTGAATAAATCGGCCAAGGGGCCGATTTTTGAATCTCGGCCATTTGATTTCGTGAAATTCGTTCAATAATATCTCCACTACTAGCGATTTAAATTCTACTAACAGAATCGAAAACGAGTGGTCATTACCACTATACTCTGTCAAACAAGTCTGTCAGTAAATAAAAACAAAGAAAACTATATGCATCCTTTTCTTTAGGGTGCTAGAGAAAAGGATACCTATAGTTTTCTTTGTTGTTATTTACTGACAGACTTGTTCGACAGAGTTTAGTTATAAAATTACTAGCCGTCCTTTTTCAAAAACAGCATCACGTCGTTTTCTACAGACTTTCGAACAGCGAATTCGTGCGTTCGAAATTCAAAAATCGATCCCCAAGTTGGCAAAAATATTTTGAAATTGACGTTTAATAAAAAGAAGTCCAAATATTACATAAATAGTGCGAAAAGGGTTTCCTTCGTATTTCTCCGGAATATTTGCCAAACTAGTTCAATCAATCTCAGTACATCTTGTACTGAGATGAGACTGACTGAAATAGCATGACACGTTCGTACGTTTCCGTAAGAATACGAAGGTAATTCTTTTCGCACTACATCTGTATTGCATTATTGTTTTTTTTATCTCTAGCTATTTATTATGGATTTTAGTTGGGTCAGCAGCTATTTTCAAAATAGTCGATTACAAAAGTAATTTTCATATAAATAATGAATGATAAGTGAAGAAAATAATCTTTTTGCAAACATTTCAAGCTAGTTTGTAATAGTAATCAATCAACAACTTATTTGAAAGTATCTGCAAACATGCTTAGGAGTTAGAATGCTCCAATAGTTTTTATAATCTTGTTAGTAAGTAATATTGCAATGGTTGCTAATGCTATCTTGCATAAAGAGAGGCTTAAGCAAAAGTTACTATACAGTTGTAGAGATATACATAATAATCCCTTTTATAAAAAGCAAGCAATGTTGCAACTTATATAATTGATGTCGGTCGAATACAAGGTACAGTGAGTTAAGTGCTAACCCATGTGCAGTTAAAAAAAAAGGTCGGGGTATTATAGACCAATCTTAGAATTTATAACTTTTTTACGCCCATATTTTAATTGTCATTTACAGAGTCTTGGACATACACACCTTTAAACCCTTCCTTATAGATGTCTTTTATTTTCTTTTTTATTTATTTATTTTTAAGAAACAAACGGTCATATACAAAAATGTCTACAATGATACTGTCTACACTAAAGACCTACAGTTTCCTTAAATAATTATAGATGTGCTAATTATAATATTACCTATATGTATTAATATATTAAAAATAATTAATATATTATTATATTAATATATATTAAAAATTTACAAATCAACTACGGAGAAAACTATGACAGTTACACATGGTGTTGTAAAATTTAATACTTAATTGTAAGTAAGTATAATTATGGAATCTAGTGGTTTTAAGTAACAGTGGCAATGTCTTTCTTTGTCTCGATTCTTTTGTGTTAAGTTACCTTTCGTGTACCTATATTTTATATACATAAATACCTACCTTACTTAGATATTGAGTCATGGATGTTTTTTATGTATATGTATGTGTATATTATATATATTATTATATCGTTGTCTTCATGAGCCAGTCAATATGTGTTACAATGTCAATTTTCATATTTTCAAAACAAAAATTTTCTATACATAAATACCTTACTCAGATTCAAATACACATCAGGCATTTCTTCTCGTCCGTATAGAAGTATGGTAGGCCTTTGCCTAGGGCTCTATCATATAATGTTAAATAAATTAAAACGACTTGCTCGGATGAGATGAGTATTTATAATGAATATAGGTATTTATTTCATTCATTTATTCAATATGGCAGCCTCGTGGGCCTTTGCCAATAACAAGTGTATTACATAGATATAAAAAAACACCGATGTGTGCATGTAAGTGATTAGGCCTTCACGTTGCACTGGAGGATAGCTGGAGCAGCAGTACAAAGCATGATGGCGGCCGGGACCACGAACTGCCGAGTGATGTCCTTAGAATTGGATATTCGCATCTCCAAACGAATTCTTCATCAACTGCACCCTTTGCGTAGGCTATTTACTGCATAATATCCTATCAAACTTATACATTAAACAGCAGAATGCAAAAATAAAAAAAATCATATTTGGAGAACGATCCGCCATGTTCCATGGATCAATCGAAAGTTCATAGGTAAGTATTTACATTGATATTGTATTTACAAAACTGATTTGAAAGGAATTTGAATTTGACAGCGTTGACGCGGGTTTATGGGCAGCCAGCTCGCCGGGCTACGGTGGTACGGGTACGGGTAAAGGTACGGTGGCCTAGATAGCGTTACACCTTTGGGGGACGCTCAGCTAGATGGCGCTAATATTAATATTTGACATATATAACACATATCAAGGTAAGAATATGGGCCAAATTGTCAGAACAGAGGTTCAAAAGTTTTAAGCCTGTGTCAAAAGATGGCAGTCTATGCATTGATTACATTACACATTTTACTTCGACAGTAACTCTCTTTAATACTCAATCCTCTTTGCTAATGCCTACTATACTGTTGGGTTTATACATTTGACGACCTTGGCAACAATATCTGTTTATACATTTCGAGTAGTCTTACCATCTCGTCTCCTAATGGCCGTTCAGAGTCAGCCGAGCCCTTGTTATGCAAATTCCTAAACACTGTCTCAGCCCTAAGCACCTCCTTGTTGCGCCACCTGTCACCTTTTGATTAAATTCTGAATAAAACTTTGACTGTTTGAAATTATTAAGATTACTAAAATTTTGTTGAATACCCAGCTACCTACACCTGGGTATTTTGATAATTTTACCAGGATACGGCAACGAACGAACGAAATGGGAGGATTTTAATTTTGACCGGTATGTATGTGAGTAGGTATGTACCTATGTACAGTGAGCTGCAGAGAAAAGTAGACCCCTTGCATAGAAATTCAATGCAAGGGGTACATATTTTTTTTGATAAATAGATAAGTTGTTCTTTCTCGATTAGAAATAAGCAACCTTGATCTTTTGGTGTGCAAAGAAATTGTTTATGGCAATGACGTTTAAAAGGATGGGTTTAAGCTCTACAAAAATTGGAGTAGTAGTTAGGTTCCTACTTTATCGTTAAGTAGGTAATTTGTTATTGTTCAGTAATTAACAGACACGCAATTCCTAGTTCTAAATACATAGACAAATACCTATATCGTCACTACTTTTAAAAAATCTCGTATCTCACTCTGTTCCTCAAAGTTAAAACGCAGTAAGTCTATATGCATTCTATACATACTTACTACAATTTTCTTTTCATTGACAGACGAAGATACTTACAAGTTTTTTTAAAAATAGATGATTGTCTTTGTTTTCAGCTGGAACAGAATGTTGCTATGCAGATAATGCAGAGTATGCATAATTTTGACTACGGTAACCTGATTTTCAATCGTTGTATGTTCGGCTACTACTGATGCTGACTGTACCAACGTTAGAACCTACCCAAATAGCGACGTCTATTCAAAATATGAGGTTATTGTGTTAATAACAATACATCCTTCATTCGGTCCCCAAACGCACCGAAAGTCGTTACAAATTAGCCTGACAACCATCTAAGAACAATGTCGTAGGGCATTGAATTGTTTGCGTTGTAATTTGGGGCCATTTATGAATGGAGCCGAGACGGATCGACGAACGCGTTGCTAAGCAACGCGTCCCTTCGTCGGGGATGAGGTAACTATTACTAAAAGGATATAAGTCCAGTACAACTGTGTAACGCAGTGATACTTTGTTCTTCTGAGTTGTGGCTGACGCCGACGCCCGGCGCGGCGCGGAGGTCTAATGTATGGATATGATATGGATAGAGAAAATGCATTTTTTTTTCTGAATACATATTGTACGGCCACGTGTGTACGGCTTATTAATCTTATTATAATTTAGAGGAACTTATTATCTAAAATTCTAAATGTATCGGTTTAAATTAATTTCACTTCCAGCAAAATAACCTTTTTTTTTTAATCATCTGGGACCATACTCCGTAATAATGTAATAAAATATTTAGCGAGTTGTTAATAATGTAATAAAGTAAAAATAATAGTGAGAGTTCGTAATCTTGTCTTTATACTCTTGATCAGAGAAAAGTGTTTTATATCGATATCAGCGCCACCTATGGGCGAAGTTGGTTTTCATCTTGCACTGACGTTTGAAAGGCGCATGTGTACTAAAGCGCTTCAAAGCAAATTGTCTAGATGGCGCTATTAGGGATTCAAGTTGAATAATAATAGATTTTGATTGTTTTAATTTTATAAGCTAATTCGCAATACCTTTCTATTATATAAAATATGGTGGATAAACTGTGGATAAAATCGTAACATTATGGTATTATGGAAAATAGTAAAGTTACTAGTCACGTTCTAGTTTCACCGCATATCGCTAGATGTCACTAGACGTCAAATACTCTCTAAAATGTTCCTCTGAATGTATGCTAAAATATCGTTACATATGGTTTTATTTTGTAAATTTATAATGTCAATAATATTATCAAGTGTTTTATTAGCTTCTATGGATAATAATATGTTTAGAAAAATATTAATGGTAGTGATCCCAAAATTTGCCGGCATGAACATATGACGAGGTGGCCGAGTGGTTAAGGCGTTGGACTGCTAATCCAATGTGCTCTGCACGCGTGGGTTCGAATCCCATCCTCGTCGATATTTTTTGTTCATGGTTTGGCTTTTGTTATACCGTTTAATTTAAGAATACTTTTGTTTATTTAGTTAACGTTAAGCTAGCTTTTTTTTTGCCTATCTATGTGCCGAATTAAATTTCTCCGTTGCTGATTTTCCTTTAGGCTGAAAATTACATTGTAGACCAGGAAAAATAGCTTGACCTGGACATAATTCGATAACCGTAATTTTCTTTTTCTGTCGTATAAAGTATCATTAGTGATAGTTAAAATACAAATTATTAATCAAATTAGGGTTCTGATTCAATTAAAAAAAAAATAAAAACGAACTTTGAATATTTTTTGATTTTATAACTAAAGTATTAAATGTAATCCGGAAAAAGTGCTTGTATTATGTTGTGACACCTGCATTTCATATAAAAACATCTAATTTTTATAAATAATTCATACAGAACTATCATTTATAAAGAAGGTTTAGTAAGTTACACATTTTCAGGCGTATTTCACTAGAAAATATTGTTAACCGTAATCCTGCAATTTATTATGAATATAATATTACGTGTGTTGATAAATTATTAAAACTTATACCAATACTTTTGGCGCTTGTTCAAAATCTTAAATATTGATAATTTTAGGAAAGGAAAAATACCTAACTAAATTGAAAGATGGTAAATTTTGCCGTTAATATATTCTTAGTACTATACGAAATCAATTAAACAACAAATATGTAAGATTCATTACTTAATTGATATTTTTCTTACTTGCGATTTAATATGAACGTTATTACCTGCAGAATAAGGTCGTGCACAGAGTAGGTATAGCTACTTAGCTAGTATAGTAGTAGCGGGAACGGGCGGCGAGTCGTCAACAGGTGTTTCGCTCGGCGATATCAAGGGCGCCGCGTTTTCAAAACGCTTCGATAACAAATATTTCACCGTCCAGTATAAGAGAGCTCCCTTATTACAAGTGACAAAAGTCATACAAATCAATTAGTCCGATAGGTCACGTTAAACTGGTCAAGTCGTTAGCTCAATAATAGTACCTATCGAGCTTGACGAGATGCTTGGATCACAACAACGTAATATGTATGAAAGCTTGCGGCGCTTAAGACTGTATTCTTTCGAGTCGTGTGTAACGTATTTTGGCGAGGCAAATTTGAAGCACAGTGCGCGTCTGTCTCACTCACTCTTACGGTAAACCTAATGAACTGTTTCACTTTCAGAGGATTTTTGAAGTAATTTGGGTAATGTGACATTGTCGCGGTGAGGTCTTTCCGGTACAAATTTATCGGTGGATCTTTTCGGATTTGTGGACGATGAGCCGATGCGATGTCGCTTCATTTTTAACCGTCGCCTCATATCTCAAGAAGGACGGTTATCAAGTCGTCTGTATGTTTTTTATTTTTTATTTTTTATGTTTGTTCCTCGATATCTCCGTCGTTCCTGGACCGATTTTGAAAATTTTTTTTTTGATTGAATGTATATATATACAGATTGGTCCCATTTTTCTCAGAACCCAGTTCTGATGATGGGATCCTGGAGAAATCGAGGGAACTCCTCAAATCTGAAAGGCATACATATGGTGATTTTTGTGTTAATAAAGGAACAGCATGCATTTAGGTACGGAACAGTGACATTTGGTGCAGTGGAACTGCTGATGATGGCCAGAACGGAACTCTTCAAATCTGAACGGCACGCTTATAGTGACTTGGGTATTTTTATACGAACAGCATGCACTTTCGTACAGAACAGTGACATTTGGTGCAGTGGAATTTCTGATGATGGTCAGAACCGAACTCCTCAAATCTGAACGGCACGCTTATAGTGACTTTGGTATTTTTATAAGAACAGCATGCACTTTCGTCCAGAACAGTGACATTTGGTGCAGTGGAACTGCTGATGATGGCCAGAACCAAACTCCTCAAATCTGAACGGCACGCTTATAGTGACTTTGCCATTTTTATAAGAACAGCATGCACTTTCGTCCAGAACAGTGACATTTGGTGCAGTGGAATTTCTGATGATGGTCAGAACCGAACTCCTCAAATCTGAACGACACGCTTATAGTGACTTTGGTATTTTTATAAGAACATCATGCACTTTCGTTCAGAACAGTGACATTTGGTGCAGTGGAACTGCTGATGATGGCCAGAACCAAACTCCTCAAATCTGAACGGCACGCTTATAGTGACTTTGCCATTTTTATAAGAACAGCATGCACTTTCATCCAGAACAGTGACATTTGGTGCAGTGGAATTTCTGATGATGGTCAGAACCGAACTCCTCAAATCTGAACGGCATACTTATAGTGACTTTGGTATTTTTATAAGAACAGCATGCACTTTCGTCCAGAACAGTGACATTTGGTGCAGTGGAACTGCTGATGATGGCCAGAACCAAACTCCTCAAACCTGAACGGCACACTCATAGTGACTTTGGTATTTTTGTAAGAAAAGCATGCATTTAAGTTCAGAACAGTGACATTTATTTAGTTATGTTTGTTAAGCATATGTTTTGAAGTCAAAGTTTGTCAAGCTTCGATTTCTTATAATATAATCGGATTCATGAGGAATTGAGGAAACTCCTCAAACCTTAACGTTATACGTATATTCATTTGTGTTTCCATCTAATAATTAAAGCATTAAAAGCAGTTTTAAAAAATACTTACACATTTCTACATAATCCAACATTCGCAAGTAGCTTTCACCAGAACCCGAAAGGCGACGGTTTTTTTTTTCTTAAAAATTATGAAGTGTCGACTCTCGCGAGGGAGTTCTTAGAGGACCGCGAGGAGCGCGTGTGACTGTTGAGTTTTTGAATGATTTGAAGTTTGTGAATGATTTTATTTTGTGTGTATTTGTGTGGGCATGAGGTGTTTGTGTTGCGAGAGTCAAATCAATAATATGAGTGGTACAAATTTTATTAGGGGGCCTCATGTGTGAGAAACTCAACACTCGAATGCTGCGTAACAATGCGAGCCGAAATCGCCTAATCGGAAGTGTCCGACTTGGTATCGACTAATCTATACACGTTGTAACATGAGAAACCAGAAATCAAAACCTGGTTTCTGGTATCTGGTACCCGGTAACCGGTATCCGGTATCCTGTATCCTGTATCCTGTATCCTGTATCCTGTATCCTGTATCCTGTATCCTGTATCCTGTATCCTGTATCCTGTATCCTGTATCCTGTATCCTGTATCCTGTATCCTGTATCCGGTATCCGGTAACCGGTATCCGGTATCCGGTAACCGGTATCCGGTAATCGGTATCCGGTAACCGGTATCCGGTAACCGGTATCCGGTAACCGGTATCCGGTAACCGGTATCCGGTAACCGTTAACCGGTAACCGGTGACAGGTCTCCGGTATTCGGTGACCGGTAACCGGTAACCAGTAACCAATGACCGTTAACCGGTATCCGGTAAACGGTGACCGGTAACCGGTAGACGGTAACCGGTAGACGGTAACCGGTATCCGGTAAACGGTAGACAGTAACCGGTAACCAGTATCCGATATACGGTATCCGATATCCGGTTTCCCGTTTTCGGTTTCCCGTTTCTGGTTTGGTTTTGGTTTTGGTTTTAGTTTTAGTTCTGTTAGTTTAAACAAAAACAAAACTGAAAACGAAAACGGAAACCGAAACGGGAATGGAAACGAAAACCGAAATCGAAACCGAAACCGACACCGAAACCTACACCAAAACCGACACCGAAACCAAGACCAAAACCGAAACCGAAAAAAATATTTAAGTTCCTAGAAGTAAAGAGTGACAGAGATAGCACTATAATCATTTAAGTTCCTGGTAGTAAAGAGTGACAGAGATAGCACTCATGTTAGTCAAACTCGTGGTATGTGTGCACTTCCCGCACACAGTAAAGAGTGACAGAGATAGCACTATAATCGTTTAAGTTCCTGGTAGTAAAGAGTGACAGAGATAGCACTGTAATAATAAAATTTATGTTCCTGGTAGTAAAGAGTGACAGAGATAGCACTATCATAATTAAAGTTCCTGGTAGTAAAGAGTGATAGAGATAGCACTCATGTTAGTCAAACTCGTGGTATGTGCACTTCCCGCACACAGTAAAGAGTGACAGAGATAGCACTATAATAATTTAAGGTCCTGGTAGTAAAGAGTGACAGAGATAGCACTATAACAATTTAAGTTCCTGATAGTAAAGAGTGACAGAGATAGCACTATAATAATTTAAGTTCCTGGTAGTAAAGAGTGACAGAGATAGCATTTTTGTTATTTAAATTTCTGTTAGTAAAGAGTGACAGAGATAGCACTATTGTTATTTAAATTTCTGTTAGTAAAGACGTAAAGAGTGACAGAGATATCACTCACGTTGGTCAAAGACGTGGTTTATGGACTACTATTTGGACCCCCCAATGTCACGCTTTTTTAATCCTTTAACATGGATTGTCACATTTAGTATGACGTAATATATGAATGACGCCTAAAGATTGAGAGAGACAGCAATATTGTTCTTCAAATTCGTGGTAGTGAGAACAGGGTGCGTAGCCGAATGGCACAAACGCTCACGAAACGAAACGCTATCTATCTCTATCGCTCTTGCGTATTGGCGCAACAGAGCCAGACTGCGTTTCGCTTTCGTTTCGCGTCGGAGAAATGGCATTCGGCTACGGGGCCTGAACAGAGACAGCACTATGTATCGCGCGGCCGCCGACTACGCAAGTCACCGCGTAATTATAATAACCGTTCGGCTCCTTTTTAGATCGTGTACAGTCAACAACACAGCTGGCAAGACAAAGTGCCAAAAATATGTATAGAGTATTTTATTTCCTGTACAAGTGTTGGTACTTGGTACATTAAGGTGTGTGTATACATATATTTGGCACTTTATCTGTATTCACAGCTGAGTTGCTGACTGTACCAATAACGATCAACTATGAACTTTTGTGGTTTGTTTTAAATAGTTCTATGCAGATATAGATTAGAATACCTATTCTATCGGTACTTTTTGTATAGGTTATTATAATAACTGGACAAAATAATTATAATCAGTGCCGGCGCACTCCGCGATCACGATTCTTTCGCCGAGCTACAAGGCCTTGATATATAGGATGTATTATTTTATCAGCAACAAAAATATGTGATGATATTGAATTAAGGCAAAACAAGACATATAAACGCTCTCCATTATTTCCTCCCTGGTTTATGAAGCTAGAACAATGATTTTTAACACATACGAAATTCGTACACTGAAATATAGTGATGATACTATAAATATACTCGACATTCAAAGTCGATAATCTAGTGACGTGAGAAGTTATTGATATAACAGAATTTTGCACAAAATAGGCTCACCCTTTGATGTTGAAAATGCCGCCACTCTATAAAACAAACAGACCGCACACGAGCAGCCGACATTAAATTCTATTGCACGGCGCGAAGGTCGAAAGCCGCGCCCGCACCTGGGCGTAGGTAGCGAGATCGGGTGCACGTGCGCTTACCTTTGAAATCGCCGACACGCAGGTGTCGCCGTTCGCCCTCTCTTTTCATTTATGTTTCTGTTTCAATCGGTTAGCCGTTTGCCGGCCGGCAATAAAGGTTGTTTTTTTAACCGACTTCAAAAAAAGTAGGAGGTTCTCAATTCGACTGAATGTTTTTTAGGGTTCCGTAGTCAACTAGGAATCCTTATAGTTTCCCCCTGTCTGTCTGTCTATCCGTCCGTCCGCGGATAATCTCAGTAACCGTAAGCACTAGAAAGCTGAAATTTGGTACCAATGTATCAATCACGCCAACAAAGTGCAAAAATAAAAAATGGAAAAAAATGTTTTATTAGGGTACCCCCCCTACATGTAAAGTGGGGGCTGATTTTTTTTTTCATTCCAACCCCAACGTATGATATATTGTTGGATAGGTATTTAAAAATGAATAAGGGTTTACTTTTACTAAGATCGTTTTTAGGGTTCCGTAGTCAACTAGGAACCCTTATAGTTTCGCCATGTCTGTCTGTCCGTCCGTCCGTCCGTCCGTCCGTCCGTCCGTCCGCGGATAATCTCAGTAACCGTTAGCACTAGAAAGCTGAAATTTGGTACCAATATGTATATCAATCACGCCAACAAAGTGCAAAAATAAAAAATGGAAAAAAATGTTTTATTAGGGTACCC
This sequence comes from Leguminivora glycinivorella, assembly GCF_023078275.1. NCBI lineage: Eukaryota > Metazoa > Arthropoda > Insecta > Lepidoptera > Tortricidae > Leguminivora > Leguminivora glycinivorella. Next base: position 15,549,244 of record NC_062974.1, on the reverse strand, counting down.
CCCCTACATGTAAAGTGGGGGCTGATATTTTTTTTCATTCTAACCCCGACATGTGATATATTGTTGGATAGGTATTTAGAAATGAATAAGGGTTTACTAAGATCGTTTTTTGATAATATTAATATTTTCGGAAATAATCGCTCCTAAAGAAAAAAAAAGTGCGTCCCCCCCCCCTCTAACTTTTGAACCATATGTTTAAAAAATATGAAAAAAATCACAAAAGTAGAACTTTATAAAGACTTTCTAGGAAAATTGTTTTGAACTTGATAGGTTCAGTAGTTTTTGAGAAAAATACTGAAAACTACGGAACCCTACACTGAGCGTGGCCCGACACGCTCTTGGCCGGTTTTTGATCATATTAATATTTTCGGAAATAATCGCTCCTAAAGGAAAAAAGAGTGCGTCCCCCCCCTCTATATTTTGAACCTTATGTTTAAAAAAATATGAAAAAAGATAAAAAAAGTAGAACTTTATAAAGACTTTCTAGGAAAATTGTTTTGAGAAAAATACGGAAAACTACGGAACCCTACACTGAGCGTGGACCGACACGCTCTTGGCCGGTTTTTTTTGTATGTATGTTACTCGATATCTCCGAGAATCGTGGACCGATTTTCAAATTATTTTTTTTAATCGAACGGGTATAACCCCGAGATGGTCCTATTGGCACCAAGTCGGGGTCTGATGATGGGATCTTGGAGAAATCGAGGGAACTCTTCAAATGTTATAGGCACATGTAATGTTTTTAGTGTATTTTTAATAGGTACACCAATATTTACGATTGATGGTAAAAATTTTAATGTCGCTGAGCTGATGATGGAAGGTCAACTCAATCAGAAGGTCAATGGTTAGGAGTTAAAGGATAATTCTTTCACTACTGTACGTATATAATATCAATAGGAACCACTAAAATCAATAAATAAATCAATTTTTCTTTAATATAAAACCGCCTTCAAAAATAAGCGCGTTACAAAACACGGAGAAACTAAAACGCAAAAAATAATAAACCTTTTAATTCAGATTTCTTATCGTATTGCAATAATCTAAACATCCAAATTATAAACAAATCAATTATTTTTGGAGTCGGGGCCAGCCTGGGTATGGTTGGGTGGGGCAAACAGGCATGAGGGATAAGAAATCTGAATTCAAAGGTTTATTATTTGCATTTTTATTTGACATTTTATAAACTGTACGAAAAAGATCCGGATATTTATCCAACTTTTCCATGGTTTCGAAATATCTGTAATGTTCGGATAATTTTCGCATAGGGTGAACCCAATATCTCCTGTGCCTCTGCATATTGAGAATTTGCAGCAAGGCAAACGCATCTTCATCATCGGACGAGGAAGACGTTTCCGCAACGAAATCAGCCTGTATAATGACGCATCGAGCCGTGTTTTCACCTCTTGTGTGTAATTTAGATTGCGTCCGCGCCCCGTCCGCGCCTCGTCCTCGCCACGCCCGCGCCACGCCACGTCCGTTGTGTTTATTTTAGACGTAAGACGCGCCCCCAGGCGGCGCGGCGCGCGCCACGCCGCCTGGGGCGCGTCTTACGTCCTTCCTATACAAAATGTACTGAGGAGACGATTTTTGAATTACACTCAGGTGGCGTGGCGCGGACGTCCGTTGCGCGCCCCGAGACACGCGACGCTCTGGTGTGGCCGGTACCTTACGTCTCTAACCTATTAACCGATCCGCCGCGGTGACGCGGCCGCTGCGCGGCACGCTCTCCCTGGCCCGCGCCCCGCGCGCTCCCCCCGCCCCGCGACAGCCGCTCTACGACAACTTTGCACCCTTTTAAATTACTGACATTTACAGTTTCTTAAGCGCGACCTTCACAGTATTAATTTTGATAAAATCATGATTATAGTACACAAAAACCTGGTCTTAAGCAAAAAAATCTCAGTTACAATTTATACCTACTGAGAAATTCATGTTTATTTAAGCGTTAAAAATATATGTTTAAGATCGGTGCTATATGTCTATATATACTCAATACAATTCAAATTGATATATATATCATGGTTACCATTTTTACCTACCTAGATATTCACATTAAATGAAAACGGTAAAAAAAAGTACACAATCAGATTTATTTTCTGTGTAATATCGCTAATAACTGATCGCATCTGAGTGCACCACAAAGTTAATCTAACAAAGTTTTCGGTTAACTATTTTGCTGTTAGCGAAAAGTGGGATAATGTACTTTATCTCATGATTTTTATAAGATATGAATACGATCGTATTTTTTTTTATCTATGTACATAATTACTATTTGATGCTTAATAATAATACCCAATAAAATATCAAAAAGGACGAGTTATTGAATTATGTCCAGGGTACCTTACTTTTACTCCACTATTGTAATCAAATTAGAGATTAGATTAAAGGACCAAATTTTTCATGGACCAAATAAAGTAGCATTTCTTGTTTAGTAGTAAATTTGTTACAATTTAGTTAAATAGAACTAAATCCAAATGAAAATTAGAAAAACGGTGTACGGTAGGTATTTACAATGAGAATGCTCTATACAATGCGAATGCTGATGAATCTGATGATGGATATAGGGTGTGCGGTAAGAAGAGGATGATCTGTGATAAGAAATAAAACAACGCAACCTGGTTGGTGTACTTAACTTTGTTTAGGGTTGTATACATATTGTTCTGTTAGAGATTAAATTAGTGATTGAGTAGTTCGTTCAACATTCTTTACGTCGTCTTGTTTACTGAGTTTTGTAATGTCGTTCTAGCTGTAGGTACTTAGCTTCATTATTTCAATTTATAAAGTATAATTCGCATGAGAATAATTAATTAGTTTTAATACATATCGCCAATCAGGCCAGGACTAATTTCCATTATTCACTGAAATAGCTGTATGAGTAGTAAATACTATTCCTGACGGATTAACCTAAACTTCATACTCCCACAACAATGTGCGACAAATTTATCTAGACCTGATTTCCATTATCTTATCTCACACTTGATACCCTTTATTTTTACAGTCGACCTAACACGGCTGGTCGCACCTTGCGCTGATAGTCATTCCGCCATCGCTTTTTACGCTGGTCACATATTGTATTGTTTTTAGATTGCCATTTACTTGCACATGGTGATGTGACGTGACCTTTGAAAAATTTGAGACTAGACGAAAAGTGTATTGTGTAGTGACTCATCGAACTTTGGATTACTGCAACAACAGGTATCGTATCGCCTACATCACACCTACAAAGTATTAAATATACGACGTTATTGTTTTTACGTTAAGGTTGTGTTTTTTTCGGCACTTTGTCCCAACATATATTTAAAAACCTTGAACGTGTTCCCAGTAACGTGTTCGTTAATAATTATAATCTTTTTAATATATTTACCGTGGTATAAATTGTGTATATGTCGGTACATCGGCTAATCACATTATGTCAACAACCTGCTTTGCAAAATATCCTTGTGTGACTCAGACATGTTATTTTACAAACCAGACCGTCACTTTGTTTAAAAACTTTTATTCAATCAATTGATTCAAAAGCGAAATAGGAACGCGATTAGTATGTTATAAGCCACAAATTGTTATCAAAACTGGAGCGAGCAAATATCATAACTTGGGCAATCGTTTGTAATCTCTATTCGAATAGATACGCCTTTTTGTTTAAATTTGTACTTATTTATGCCAAAATTGTGGATAGCTTTTGCTTAATAATAGAAAAATATAATTATTATATATTTTTTATACTACGTCGGTGGCAAACAAGCATACGGCCCGCCTGATGTGAAGCGGTCACCGTAACCTATGGACGCCTGCAACTCAAACAGTGTCACATGCGCGTTGCCACCCCATTAGAAACTTGTACATTCTCTTTTGCTGTGTTAAGTACACAAGTACAAAAGGAGTGTACAAGTTCTAAGGAGGGTTCGGGTTGCCGACGACTCAAAGGACAATAGACGGAACAAGTTAGTACCGTAAGTCCTCCTGTCATCAGCACACCGCACCCTCGTTGAGCTCTGGCAGCCTTACTCACCGACAGGAACACAACACCATGAGTAGGGTCTAGTGCTATTTGGCTGCGGTCTTCTGTAAGACGGAGGTACTACCCCAGTTGGGCTCTGCTCTAGATTCGAGCGAGACGATATCCGCTGTGCTGTGCCCTACCACACAAAGCGGAATATCATCCGCTATGCCCTACCTCCTACTTATCAAAGTATAAAATTACTTTATTATAAGTTAAATCTCAGTCTAGCAAAACGGAGCATTATTTAGTTACCTAATGGTGCTCCGACACTGGCTGGCCGGTACGTAGCCGAATGGCACAAACGCTCACGATATCTATCTCTATCGCTCGTGCGTATTGGCGCGACAGAGCCAGACTACCTTTCGTGGCGTTTCGTTTCCGTTTCGCGTCGCAAATATGACATTCGGCTACGGCACCTATTACAAATCGTCACTACTTTTAAAAAACTTGTATCTTCGTCTGTCAATGAAAAGAAAATTGTAGTAAGTATGTATGGAATGCATATAGACTTACTGCGTTTTAACTTTGAGGAACAGCGTGAGATACGAGATTTTTTAAAAGTAGTGATGAAATGTAACTAATATCCAAAATGGGACCGTAACGTTATCTATATCTTAAAAGAAAATAATACTTAAGTAGGTGCCTTAGGTAGTGTTTTACGCTAGCTATTATAACGTAAAATAAATATGAATAAAACATATCATCATCATCATATCAGCCCCCTAGGACGTCCACTGCTGACCATTTTAGGCCTCCCATTTGGACGTGGATGTAATGTAAATATAATATACTAAAATATGGGTTAAATTGTGGCGTAGGCGAGAGGCTGGCAACCTGTCACTGCAATGTCACAGTTTCATTTTCTTTCAACCCCTTACTTGCCAAGAGTGGCACTGAAGCTTTAGTAGTTTCATGTGCTCTGCCTACCCCTTTATGGGATACAGGCGTGATTGTATGTATAATATACTAACTAGCTTTTGCACAAAGCAGCCTATGTCATTGTCAGTCTCCATCCCTTCAACTATCTCTACTTAAAAAATCACGACAATTCGTCGCTTCTTTTTGCCGTGAAAGACGGACAAACAAACAGACACACACACTTTCCCATTTATAATATTAGTATGGATTATATTATACCGGTTGGAAGCGACATGCCGTGCAGTGCATCAGCGTCTCCTATATCAGAAATGACTAAAATCGAAACTGGCTGTAAAAACTTGGTAAAACATAGTTAATTATGTATGCTCTTAAAATTTTGGCTGCTAAGGACCCACATCAGCCGCCTATGGTATCCGTAATATATAACGTATTAGATACGTTCACATTTTAAAAACACGATTACCCGCTACAAAATAACATCTTTAGTTCAAGTACTAACCGTCAATCTCGTAAGTAGCATATAAATTCTTATGTCAAAATATGTATAGGTAGCACATCAATGCACAATATTAAAACAATTCAATTGTATAAAGTTATACGATGAAACATCCGCGACCGCTCCCCGTTACTGATAACTTGTAATCGCAGATGCCTAATAGAGCTCGTCATCGATTTTCTTTATCGAAAACCTCATGACTACTTTTCCATTTCCGCGAATTTGTGACAAAAGACAAACATTGTACTTCTAAATGCATTTGCGGATATTAAAAAGGATTTAGAGCAACGATTCCACTTTGCTTTTTTAAGGCTTCCGCTATCCGACTGAACTTAGTAACTTCAGTTCTCTATCAAGTTCAAAGATATGTATCGAAAAAATCATATCACGTGTCCATACTACACTCGTCATATTACACCGGAACCGGATTAAGATGCTATGGGATATATTTTTGAGCAAGATGTTTACACCTATATTTTTACACTCGATGTAGGAACGTGTTAACTTTCATTGGGCAACAATTCTTGACAGTTCTTGGGTGACTTCAACAGATTCATAAAAGGTTCCTCAATCCTCAGTCAGCTATGTCAAGAACTGTTACAAATACAAGTCGAAATTGCCTTCAATTCAGTTAACGAAGTATTCAACAAATCAATGTCAAGTCAAGCTACTTTTTTACTGTCCTCATTTTCACCTCTTTAGTCGAAACTTTGTACGCCTTCTTACTATATTTTCTTTTTTGTCAGACACTCTTCACCAGCATTATTTAAACTTCTCTACGAGTATCTTGGGCCCAGTGCATGCGTGTAATTAGGTTGGATTTATTATGTTCCCCCCACGCGTCCTTGATATGCGGCCAGTGATTATGAGTTTATCCAGATTATCTGTACCTACCCACTAAACTTTACTTAGAAACGGCGATATCCTCACAGGTCATAATGTGGTGGCTATTGCTGGTGGCCGTCGTCGGCAGCGCGCACGGTCAGCTCACAGCACAGACCAGCGTGGCTCCAGAACTCAGGGAGTGCTACACCAACCCTACCCTCAACCGGAACAACCTGCCCCCCGCCACGATCGGCGTGCTCGTCGACATCATACAGAAGATAGAAGACAACCCTAATGTTAACATGGACCTTAGGCAGATTGCGACTACGTTATTACATACGTAAGTTTTTTTTTATTTCATTTTACTCTTTTGTGGCTATCTGCAAGGACGATTTATTACTGGACTGACAAAGCCCATACAAAAAAGCGTACCTACCCCTGAAATGTATGGGCATTTTATGCTTACAACTAGATGGCGCTGTTCGCAGCCTGGAAGTGGCCAAAATCATATTTATAAGAACAAATATATTCTTCATTTTAAAATCAAGATATCACGACAATACACAATACACATTTTGAACAAAAAAATTGTAGGCATCATCGATGTAGTTTTAACAGGTGGCGCTAAAAAATCAAGGTACGATTTTTAATATGAAGTATGCAAATCCTATATCTTCTGGGGAGTGGTTTCTGGTGACACACTGTGGAACGAAATCCGGCTCTCGAAGACATAGGAATCGAAGTTGTTATTTTAATATTTTTTGATGGAAATGGGTTTAGCTTATCATTTCTATGACAACCTATATAAATTTTAGGCAATTTGACTTGAAAATTATAGTTTTATGATTTTTTTTCGATAAAAATGTATGGAGCGGAAACAAAATCTCAAGAAAATCAACTCTTCCACACACTCAATCGTTATAACCTCGCAGATGGGTATACTACGATTTATTTGTGATTTTTTGGCATGCTACGTTTTTCCGCCGCGACTGAGGATTTTTTTTTTATATCGTTGAAAGTTTCTATGGAAAAATCACAGAAAGCAAAGTTGACATTTTAAGGTTTTTAACACGCTTTTATTAGGTCGTCGTGTATGTAACTATGTATGTAATGGAATCTGCGGAGGCTAATTTAACCATCTTCCAGGAGCCGTAGCGTAATGAAAATTGGCAGCTATATGTAGTTCCGATGACAATACAATAATATGGTACTGTTGAGCTGATCTGATGATGGAGTCGGAAGATATGAACTGGAACTACATGATGGAACCTCGTATCATAGCCGTTTTTGGGTTTCTTAGAAAAGTCTTGTAATGAACTTTGACTACGATTAGGTTTCAAGGTCTGATGATGGAGCCGGAAGATATGAACTGGAACTACATCATGGAACACCGTATCATAGCTGTTTTTGGGCTTCTTAGGAAAGTCTTGTAATGAACTTTGACTACAATTAGGTTTCAAGGTCTGATGATGGAGCCGGAAGATATGAGCTGGAACTACATGATGGAACATCGTATCATAGCTGTTTTTGGGCTTCTTAGAAAAGTCTTGTAATGAACTTTGACTACGATTAGGTTTCAAGGTCTGATGATGGAGCCGGAAGATATGAACTGGAACTACATGATAGAACATCGTATCATAGCTGTTTTTGGGCTTCTTAGAAAAGTCTTGTAATGAACTTTGACTACGATTAGAATTCAAGGTCTGATGATGGAGCCGGAAGATATGAACTGGAACTACATGATGGAACATCGTATCATAGCTGTTTTTGGGCTTCTTAGAAAAGTCTTGTAATGAACTATGACTACGATTAGGTTTCAAGGCCTGATCATGGTGCCGGAAGATAAGAACAGAAAAAAAGGGGGGGCTCGAGGGGGAAGCATGAAAGAAAGATCAACGTAGTATTTAAAATAAGTTGGGTTAGCGTTTTCCTGTGACCTTTCAGAGCAAACAAAGGGGGCTCGGGGGCGAAGCCCCCGCATAAAAGATCAACGTTGTATTTAAAATAAGTTTGGTTAAGGTTTTCTTGTGATCCTTAAGAGTAAAGAAAAGGGGGCTAGGGGGCGAAGCCCCCGCATGAAAGAAAGATCAACGTAGTATTTAGAATAAGTTGGGTTAGCGTTTTCTTGTGACCTTTAAGAGCAAACAAAGGGGGGCTCGGGGGCGAAGCCCCCGCATGAATGAAAGATCAACGTAGTATTTAAGATAAGTTGGGTTAGCGTTTTCTTGTGACATTTAAGAGCAAACAAAGGGGGCTCGGGGGCGAAGCCCCCGCATAAAAGAAAGATCAACGTTGTATTTAAAATAAGTTGGTTTAGGGTTTTCTTGTGATCCTTAAGAGTAAAGAAAAGGGGGCTCGGGGGCGAAGCCCCCGCATGAAAGAAAGATCAACGTAGTATTTAAGAGAAGTTGGGTTAGCGTTTTCTTGTGACCTTTAAGAGTAAACAAATGGGGGCTCGGGGGGCAAAGCCCCCCGCATAAAAGAAGGATTAACGTAGTATTTAAAATAAGTTGGGTTAGCGTTTTCTTGTGACCTTTCAGAGCAAACAAAGGGGGGCTCGGGGGGCGAAGCCCCCGCATAAAAGAAAGATCAACGTTGTATTTAAAATAAGTTGGGTTAAGGTTTTCTTGTGATCCTTAAGAGTAAAGAAAAGGCCCCCAAGGCATAAAAGAAAGATCAACGTAGTATTTAGAATAAGTTGGGTTAGCGTTTTCTTGTGACCTTTAAGAGCAAACAAAGGGGGCTCGGGGGCGAAGCCCCCCGCATGAAAGAAAGATCAACGTAGTATTTATAGTAAGATGGGTTAGCGTTTTCTTGTGACCTTTAAGAGCAAACAAAGGGGGCTCGGGGGCGAAGCCCCCGCATGAAAGAAAGATCAACATAGTAGTTAAGATAAGTTGGGTTAGCGTTTTCTTGTGACCTTTAAGAGCAAACAAAGGGGGCTCGGGGGCGAAGCCCCCGCATGAAAGAAAGATCAACGTTGTATTTAGAATAAGTTGGGTTAGCGTTTTCTTGTGACCTTTAAGAGCAAACAAAGGGGGGCTCGGGGGCGAAGCCCCCGCATGAAAGAAAGATCAACGTAGTATTTAAGATAAGTTGGGTTAGCGTTTTCTTGTGACATTTAAGAGCAAACAAAGGGGGGCTCGGGGGCGAAGCCCCCTCATAAAAAAAAAAAGATCAACGTTGTATTTAAAATAAGTTGGTTTAGGGTTTTCTTGTGATCCTTAAGAGCAAACAAAGGGGGCTCGGGGGCGAAGCCCCCCGCATGAAAGAAAGATCAACGTAGTATTTAAGAGAAGTTGGGTTAGCGTTTTCTTGTGACATTTAAGAGCAAACAAATGGGGGCTCGGGGGGCGAAGCCCCCCGCATGAAAGAAAGATCAACGTAGTATTTAAGATAAGTTGGGTTAGCGTTTTCTTGTGACATTTAAGAGCAAACAAAGGGGGGCTCGGGGGGCGAAGCCCCCCGCATGAAAGAAAGATCAACGTAGTAGTTAAGATAAGTTGGGTTAGCGTTTTCTTGTGACCTTTAAGAGCAAACAAAGGGGGCTCGGGGGGCGAAGCCCCTCATGAAAGAAAGATCAACGTAGTATTTAAGATAAGTTGGGTTAGCGTTTTCTTGTGACATTTAAGAGCAAACAAAGGGGGGCTCGGGGGGCGAAGCCCCCGCATGAAAGAAAGATCAACGTTGTATTTAAAATAAGTTGGTTTAGGGTTTTCTTGTGATCCTTAAGAGCAAACAAAGGGGGCTCAGGGGCGAAGCCCCCGCATGAAAGAAAGATCAACGTAGTATTTAAGATAAGTTGGGTTAGCGTTTTCTTGTGACATTTAACCCTTCGAGTCCCAGCGACATCATATGATGTCAGTAAAATATAAGTAAATACATATAAATGCTTGGGGCTCGAAGGGTTAAGAGCAAACAAATGGGGGCTCGGGGGGCTTCGCCCCCCGCATGAAAGAAAGATCAACGTAGTATTTAAGATAAGTTGGGTTAGCGTTTTCTTGTGACCTTTAAGAGTAAACAAAGGGGGGGCTCGGGGGGCGAAGCCCCCCGCATAAAAGAAAGATTAACGTAGTATTTAAAATAAGTTGGGTTAGCGTTTTCTTGTGACCTTTAAGAGCAAACAAAGGGGGCTCGGGGGGCGAAGCCCCCGCATGAAAGAAAGATCAACGTTGTATTTTAAATAAGTTGGGTTAGCGTTTTCTTGTGACCTTTTAGAGCAAACAAAGGGGGGCTCGGGGGGCGAAGCCCCCGCATGAAAGAAAGATCAACGTAGTATTTAAAATAAGTTGGGTTAGGGTTTTCTTGTGATCCTTAAGAGTAACGAAAAGGGGGGCTCGGGGGGCGAAGCCCCCAGCATAAAAGAAAGATCAACGTTGTATTTAGAATAAGTTGGGTTAGCGTTTTCTTGTGACCTTTAAGAGCAAACAAAGGGGGGCTCGGGGGCGAAGCCCCCGCATGAAAGAAAGATCAACGTAGTATTTAAGATAAGTTGGGTTAGCGTTTTCTTGTGACATTTAAGAGCAAACAAAGGGGGGCTCGGGGGCGAAGCCCCCCGCATAAAAAAAAGATCAACGTTGTATTTAAAATAAGTTGGTTTAGGGTTTTCTTGTGATCCTTAAGAGCAAACAAAGGGGGCTCGGGGGCGAAGCCCCCGCATGAAAGAAAGATCAACGTAGTATTTAAGAGAAGTTGGGTTAGCGTTTTCTTGTGACATTTAAGAGCAAACAAATGGGGGCTCGGGGGCGAAGCCCCCGCATGAAAGAAAGATCAACGTAGTATTTAAGATAAGTTGGGTTAGCGTTTTCTTGTGACATTTAAGAGCAAACAAAGGGGGGCTCGGGGGCGAAGCCCCCGCATGAAAGAAAGATCAACGTAGTAGTTAAGATAAGTTGGGTTAGCGTTTTCTTGTGACCTTTAAGAGCAAACAAAGGGGGGCTCGGGGGGCGAAGCCCCCCGCATGAAAGAAAGATCAACGTAGTATTTAAGATAAGTTGGGTTAGCGTTTTCTTGTGACATTTAAGAGCAAACAAAGGGGGGCTCGGGGGGCGAAGCCCCCGCATGAAAGAAAGATCAACGTTGTATTTAAAATAAGTTGGTTTAGGGTTTTCTTGTGATCCTTAAGAGCAAACAAAGGGGGCTCGGGGGGCGAAGCCCCCGCATGAAAGAAAGATCAACGTAGTATTTAAGATAAGTTGGGTTAGCGTTTTCTTGTGACATTTAACCCTTCGAGTCCCAGCGACATCATATGATGTCAGTAAAATATAAGTAAATACATATAGATGCTTGGGGCTCGAAGGGTTAAGAGCAAACAAATGGGGGCTCGGGGGGTGAAGCCCCCCGCATGAAAGAAAGATCAACGTAGTATTTAAGATAAGTTGGGTTAGCGTTTTCTTGTGACCTTTAAGAGTAAACAAAGGGGGGCTCGGGGGCGAAGCCCCCGCATAAAAGAAAGATTAACGTAGTATTTAAAATAAGTTGGGTTAGCGTTTTCTTGTGACCTTTAAGAGCAAACAAAGGGGGGCTCGGGGGGCGAAGCCCCCCGCATGAAAGAAAGATCAACGTTGTATTTTAAATAAGTTGGGTTAGCGTTTTCTTGTGACCTTTTAGAGCAAACAAAGGGGGCTCGGGGGCGAAGCCCCCGCATGAAAGAAAGATCAACGTAGTATTTAAAATAAGTTGGGTTAGGGTTTTCTTGTGATCCTTAAGAGTAACGAAAAGGGGGGCTCGGGGGGCGAAGCCCCCAGCATAAAAGAAAGATTGACTTAGCATTTAAAATAAGTTAGATTAGCGTTTTCTTGTGACCTTTAAGAGCAAACAAAGGGGGGCTCGGGGGGCGAAGCCCCCCGCATTAAAGAAAGATCAACGTAGTATGTAAGATAAGTTGGGTTAGTGTTTTCTTGTGACCTTCAAGAGCAAACAAAGGGGGGCTCGGGGGGCGAAGCCCCCCGCATAAAAGAAAGATAAACCTTGTATTTAAAATAAGTTGGGTTAAGGTTTTCTTGTTACCCTTAAGAGTAACGAAAAGGGGGGCTCGGGGGGCGAAGCCCCCGCATAAAAGAAAGATTAACGTAGTATTTAAAATAAGTTGGGTTAGCGTTTTCTTGTGACCTTTCAGAGCAAACAAAGGGGGGCTCGGGGGGCAAAGCCCCCCGCATAAAAGAAAGATCAACGTTGTATTTAAAATAAGTTGGGTAATGGTTTTCCTGTGACCCTTAAGTGCAAATAAAGAGGGGCTCGGCAAAAAAGAAATACTTAAATTTTGTTTGAATTAGTTGAAATGTGACAATATTTTCTAATCGAGTCAAACAAAATCCCACTAGCTGAGAGCTTCAAAACAATGTATGGCGAAAGTATGTCTCTCTAATGTCTTCAAAAAGTCCGCGATGGCACATGTCTATATTGTCTATCTTTTACGGATAACTTACTAGGTATAAACATTTTTATGATAATACCGTAATAAGAAGGTAGCCGCTAGTTATTATTAAGTAGCAATTAGCAATAAGTACACGTTAAGCCACAAATGGCATGTAAAATCCGCCTACTTGAAATAATTTTATGTATAAATGTTAAAAGTATTTCATTATTAATGACTAAAAAGTATAAAATAAATTAATAGTTTAAAAAACACTATAAAACACGCTTTTATAAATGCACGTAAAAGCCAAAAATAAATTATGGATCGTTCAAGTTGTCTCTATTTGTGAGCTGAAGTTTAAAAACTATGTGCTTTTAATTATAATATTTGATTGTAAAAGCGTGGGGCGCTGGAACAGGAAAGACTTTCTTGTAAACAAATACTAATTCGAACTTCCTGGCGAATGAAGTTGCATAAGAACATAACGTTTACATATGCCGCCTAAGGGTTACCAAAGAGAACCAAAGATATCTCGTCCACGAACAAGAACTCTGCATCCTGTCACTGTAGACACTTTCCCCTTTGTACTTTGATTACCGGAAAAAAGCGGCGTTCTAAGTGTCGGTGACTGTCGACTCTCCTCGCTACTAGCGCATATTTTGTCTGAGTTCGACAAACTGGTACCTACTTTGAACACTGACTTTTAATTGATTTGACTGTTTAATGTAGAACCTACTAGTCATGCTGCAACTCCAGTTAGCGCGTCAATCTGTGTAACCTCCTTCCCGTAACATAGCATAATTTGATTTATCAGCAAGTTATACTTATATATTCTGTGGTTATACAAAAAGTCTTTCCTGTTCCAGCGCCCCACGCTTTTACAATCAAATATTATAATTAAAAGCACATAGTTTTTAAACTTCAGCTCACAAATAGAGACAACTTGAACGATCCATAATTTATTTTTGGCTTTTACGTGCATTTATAAAAGCGTGTTTTATAGTGTTTTTTAAACTATTAATTTATTTTTCTTTAAGTGGGTTTGATTGACCATTTCTATGACAGTTTATAAATTTCAGGTGATTTGGCGTGAAAACTATCGTTTTATGATTTTTTTTTCGATAAAAATGTATGGAGCCAGAACAAAAACTCGAAATATTTAAAAAATCTCAAAACCTAGAGTTATATCATCGCAAGTAGGTACTACGAATTATTTGTGATTTTTTCGCGTACCACAAGTTACCGCCATACTTGCCGTTTTTTTTTTAAAAAAACGTTTACTGTTTCTATGGAAAAAACACAGAAACCAATGTTGACATTAAAAGGTTTTTTTTATTGAAATGGGTTTGGTTGACCATTTTTATGAAAATTTATAAATTTCAGGTGATATGGCGTGCAAACTATCGTTTTATGATTTTTTTTCGATAAAAATGTATGGAGCCATAACGAAAAATCTCAATATCTTAAAAATCTCAAAACCTAAAGTTATATCCTCGCAATCAGGTATACTACGAATTAATTGTGATTTTTTGGCATACCAAGAGTTACCGCCACACATGCGGTTTTTTATTTATAATCGTTTGCTGTTTCTATGAAAAAAACACAGAAACCAAAGTTGACATGGTAAAGTTTTTGTAATTAAAATGGGGTAAACTTGTCATTTGTATGATAATCTACATATGTCAGGTGATTTAGTGTGAATTGATGATTGATATATAAATGATATGATTTTTTTGCGGATAAAATGTACTAAACAACAACGAAAAAAATAAATTTCTCAAGAATCTCAAAATTAACCATTATGTCTTCGCTAGACGGGTATACAACGAATCATTTGTGATTTATGGGCATGCAGCCCATACGGCCATGGATGCAGCCATCACGGGTTTAGACAAGGATTTAATTCGAATGTTAGCTGTTATTTTACAAGTCATAACATCTGGCGAACTAATAGATGTAACGAAGTTCAAGCAATTCACGACAAAGACCGCTGAAAAGTTCTTGGAATTGTACAGATGGTATCGCATGCCTGCAACAGTACACAAACTTTTGATCCATGGAGCAGATATCATCGCAAGTAACGATGTTGTTCCCATTGGAAGTCTTTCAGAAGAAGCTTCAGAAGCCCGCAACAAAGACTTTATTAGGAGGTTCAGGGAATATAACTCCCGAATGTGTAGCAGGAAAGCATCTAATGAAGATATTTTCAATATGCTTCTTTTATCCTCAGATCCTTTAATTACAGCTTCCAGACCAATAATTAATGCCAATAAAAAGGAAGCATATTTTCCTAAAGCACTGGAACTATTAGTTTCATGGACCTGAACTGGAGGTGGATTGCGTAGAACCGATTTCCGAATTGAACTCCGATAGTGATTTAAACGAATAATAATATTAGCTTTTAGTTTATTATTTTTATATTGTTAAATTAGATAATTAGAATTTAAGTAATATTTTCAGTTGACACATGCTTTTACAGCACTGAATATTGTTATTTTTTAACTGTATTTTAATGTATGTATTAGAAGACTAAATTGTATGTTAAGCTTATTTATACGTAAGGCATTAAGTTTTTTTTTGTTTTTTCTTTTATTTATTTTTTAATATAGTAATTATTTGTTTATGACTGCTAATTTAGCCTAGATATTTGACATGTGTTTTCTCAACATTGAATATTTTGGACTTTTTCACTCAGATTTTTATTATATTTTATGTGAACCAAATAAACATAAATCATCGGTGTTCATTATACATTCTACTTCACCTAACGATTAAAGTTTGATGGAAAATTATACCCAATTCCGTCTTATTTTATACATTTTTATCGCAAAAAATCAAAATATGATAATATTCACACTAAATCGCCTGACATCATAGATTATCATAGAAATGACAAGTTTACCCCATTTTAATTACAAAAACTTTACCATGTCAAATTTGGTTTCTGTGTTGTTTCCATAGAAACAGTAAACGATTAAAAATAAAAAACCGCATGTGTGGTGGTAACACTTGGTATGCCAAAAAATCACAATTAATTCGTAGTATACCTGATTGCGAGGATATAACTTTAGGTTTTGAGATTTTTAAGATATTGAAATTTTTCGTTCTGGCTCCATACATTTTTACCGAAAAAAAATCATAAAACGATAGTTTTCACGCCAAATCAATTTTCATAAAAATGGTCAACCAAACCTATTTCAATAAAAAAAACCTTTTAATGTCAACATTGGTTTCTGTGTTTTTTCCATAGAAACAGTAAACGATTTAAAAAAAAAACCGCAAGTATGGCGGTAACTTGTGGTACGCGAAAAAATCACAAATAATTCGTAGTATACCTACATTGCGACGATATAACTCTAGGTTTTGAGATTTTTTAAATATTTCAAGTTTTTGTTCTGGCTCCATACATTTTTATCGAAAAAAAATCATAAAACGATAGTTTTCACGCCAAATCACCTGAAATTTATAAACTGTCATAGAAATGGTCAACCAAACCCATTTAAAGAAAAAAAACCTTAAAATGTCAACTTTGGTTTCTGTGATTTTTCCATAGAAACTTTCAACGATTTTTAAAAAAAATCCTCAGTCGCGGCGGAAAAACGTAGTATGCCAAAAAATCACAAATAAATCGTAGTATACCCATCTGCGAGGTTATAACGATTGAGTGTGTGAAAGAGTTGATTTTCTTGAGATTTTGTTTCCGCTCCATACATTTTTATCGAAAAAAAATCACAAAACTATAATTTTCAAGTCAAATTACCTAAAATTTATAGGTTGTCATAGAAATGATAAGCTAAACCCATTTCCATCAAAAAATATTAAAATAACAACTTCGATTCCTATGTCTTCGAGAGCCGGATTTCGTTCCACAGTGTGACACTCAGGTTATGAGAAATATTCGCTGAGTGGAGGATTGGTGCTGCCCTCATTTTGTTGGCTTATCTATGTTGAATCGAATAAATTAAAATTTGATCTAACGGTTAGATTTGGCATTAATGTTTGACATTCTATAAGATTATACCATCCACCACTATTCGTCCTATCGACCATCAGCACTATTCGTCCACGCACCTTGCCAATAGAAAAATCTTAATAACTTATTTGATTAGGTACATGATCTTAACGATTTATTACTGACTAGCTTTAGCCCGCGGCTTCGCTCGCGTTAGAAAGAGACAAAAAGTAGCATTGTCACTCTCCATCCCTTCAACTATGTCCACTTAAAAAAATCACGTCAATTCGTCGCTCCGTTTTGCCGTGAAAGACAGACAAACAAACAGACACACACACTTTCCCATTTATAATATTAGTATGGAATGGATTACTGATATCTTAACGATTAACATGTTTCTGGTGGTGGAACTATTTCAATTACAAATATTTAACTCAATTATTCAATTGTTACAGGTACAGACAAGATGGCACAGAGTATCACCAGCCGGACTCCAACTTGCTTAATTCCGCCAACATCCTGCCGTGGGCGGCTACATTCCATTCCTTTTATCGTCATAAGTTACTTTTGACGAGGCTGATTCCCAACAATCTCCAAGTATTTGAAAACATTACCCTCTCTTCACCGCTAAAGGTAATTATCATTAAAATTACCTATATACTTATACCACACCCATAAATGCTTTCGAATATGCAGCAGGAGCTATACTTATCCCTTTCAATATTCAAATTGATATTTGCTAACTTAATATCGAATTTTAATGACGTGTTAAAATTGACATTTATATGTTAACAACCCTCACGATCGTATCAGCTCTTATTTAAAGGGTCACCAGAGTGGAATGATTAACCACTAATTAGAAAACTTATCAAAGCGACCAGTCCCTGTGCTCAAAGGATTCACTCATTAAGTTGTTTACTAACCCATTTTTCATACAAACTTACATATTTTTCTACTATTAACTAATTGAATTTCAGTGCGCCATGCATGCCATGCTCTCCACATCGGTCGATGCAAGGCTTCATGGAAATGGAAATTGTAATGAGTTCTCTCAGTATCGTGCTTTAAGGACAGCACGTCAGGTTCCCGATGACATCAATGAAGATGTCGAAATTATAGATCCTGCTTTACTGTAAGAAAAACATTTATATGACGATAAATAACCTAATTTGACTGACAGAGTTTTATAATCTAATTATGTTTTTTTTGTTCTCATAGAAATACTAAGAATAAGATTGGACAAATGAGACATTACAATCCAAAGAACGATGTCGAGTACAACGACTTCAGCGGCAGCAAATCTGAACGTCAGCTACTAGGAGAGAGCTTGTGTCCTATACTCAGTGGTGTAGTTAAGACTACCTGGGGAGAAGTTTCTGCTGGAAACCTGGTGGCAGGAATTGCCGCTGGTTCGGAGGCACAACGTGTCCCGACTCAAGAATTATCAAAGGGATCCGTCCTTAACTACCCCAATGCCCGACCAACTGTTTCATCGATATACGCAGCAACATTATCAGGTATTTTGGCCATTTTGGGTTGTCTGTAAGAATCCCTCTTAAGCGATGCTTTACCGCTTGTTGTTTACCTTTGTTCGTTTTGCTTCTTTATTTTGTACTAGCTTTTGCCCGCGGCTACGCTCGCGTTAGAAAGAGACAAAAAGTAGCCTATGTCACTCTCCATCCCTTCAACTATATCCACTTAAAAAATCACGTCAATTCGTCGCTCCGTTTTGCCGTGAAAGACGAACAAACAAACAGTCACACACACTTTCCCCTTTATAATATTAATAATAGTATAGCATGGATTGTTGTATTTTATCAAGGTGTGCAATAAAGAGTATCTTGTATTGTATTGTATTGTATTTGCCTAATGTTCAATGATCGGGGATTTGGATGCCACACGGGGTGAATGACCTCAAACATTATGCTAGTATGGATATGCCGCGGGATTCCATGCTTTAGTGTGGTTAGAAAAGGGACAGTTTTTTATCATAATTTATTTACCTACCTTTATAATTATTATTATCAATTAATTGCTATTACGGGTCAATATGTTAAATAATATATGCGACTTCAAATCATCATTGTTATTACTGCTAAATTTATTTTTCTTGATCAGTTTAGTATAGGCCTCCCTCACTTACAATAAAATATGTGATTTATAAATTAAAGTGAACATTCACTTTATTATCAATAAATAATTTAGAGCAAAATTTTCACATATTATTTTCTTAGTAACAAAGAAAGTTTGACTTTTTTTATATTACACGTAAATAATACCTACAGTTCTAATCATTATTACTATTTACCTAAGCAACACTTAGGTACTTATTCAACATCGTTAATGTTATAAATATATTACCTACACGGGAATTGCGGTTATTTTTCGACCAGTTACTTGTAACCTCATTGTTTATGAGCTACGATAGTTGCTTACCACTAGGCGCTCCGTCATCATTTGTCTACTATGACATAAGAAAAATTATCACGGGCCGGACGGCACATCCATATCACTGTTTCTACTCGACATCCCGCAGTGTGGCATCCAAATCCCCGATCACTAATGTTGCTATCTGTAATTTTGAGTACCGTCCGGTAATTCAGTTATCAGAAAAAATGTTCTTGTTCGACTAATTAACAAATGTTAAATTATGTTGACAGGCGACCTAGCTGAGGCAGTTTTGATCCAAGGTACCGAGAGAGGCAGTGCCTCAATTTCTATTGGAGCAACTGGCTACTGGAACAGTACGCAGGCATCCAAATACTACATGCTGCGTTCTCGTTTGAACATCGAAATGACAGATCCCGAAATCCGTGGCGATATAGACGGTTTTGTTTTGGGCCTTAATTTGAACACGCACCTCGGAACATTCAATTCTTTGAAACTGTCACAATTAATCGACATGTACTACTCGAGAGTAAGTATCCGTGTTATAACTTTATGCAATCTTAATTATGTAATCTTAGTTGACGTAGTACGTTACGAAGAACATAGTTTTGCAGGGTTTAAGAAAATGATCTCACTATCCCTTTAAAATGGTTACCGATTCCACTTATCAAACTTGACCTTATGGTTTTTTTATCTAGAACATATCGACGCTTAATCGACCAAGCCCGAATAAGTCTAGATATTTTTTCAGTTCAATAAGATTTATACCTACGCTTACAGAACGGAGTCTTCAATCATGACTTTAGAGCATGCAATCGTCGATCACTAATGCAGCAGTACATCACAGCAGAGAACTTAATAACGGAAACATACACGTTCGCAGCAGCTTTAGATACACAGATGCCTTTGAGAGGAACTATTACGGGAGGATTCGATGAGTTGGTCATCAGCGCCGTTACCAACTTCCAGAGTTATGCCTGTTAGTCTCAGATATCAATACATGTCATATAATTTACACGTAATTGTTACTTATTATTAAGTACAATAAACATAGTAGTTAATGCTCTTGTAACTTTACAGCGTCTACCATGAATGACCTGAACTGTGCCAGCACCGACACCGTTGCATCAAGCCATAACTATCATCTAAAGACAAACCTTTATCTGGTACTCGATGCTGCTTGGCAGTATGAGGTCATCTACCCAGCAGTGTCTTACCTCTTGGATTCCATAGAAGTCGGCAAATTCGGCTCCAGTGTGACACTACTGAATGCATTTGACGGTCAAGTTGTGATCAACACGACTTGGTCTTTAGCAGACTTCCATTCAGAGTACACTCTTGCCAAACACCAATCAAGTATGTAGACAACTAATGATAATGAATGACTCATGGTCTGGTCCGAGCCGAAACGTTCGTCACTTTACATTTTCAGGGTGCGTAGCCGAATGGCACAAACGCTCACGAAACGCTCGTAGATATCTATCTCTATCGCTCTTGCGAATTGGCGCGACAGAATCAGACTACCTTTCGCGGCGTTTCGTTTTCGTTTCGCGTCGTAGAAATGCCATTCGGCTACGGGGCCAGATTTCTAAATATAGAAAGCAGTTCTCACCGACCATGCACCCATCAAAAACGAGGTAGCGGAAGTTTTGGACCGAACCTAGACCATTGTAGTGTAATTATTTTTGGACTTGATGAACTCAATTGTAATTCTGCTATCTTTCCACAGTGTTTACAGGGGTGAACCTGCAGAATACATTCACAAATATCCGTACTTATATGCAAAATAATATGGAAAATGAAACACTTCGCAATTACGTTGGTGGCAACTCGTCGGTACTTCTGTTCCTGTTGAACAGCGGAAACCTGCAGAACAATGACTTGGTTTGGGACCAAGCACGTATTTTGAACGAAACTGTGCCTGGTAAGATTTTTAAAAACCCAAACTAAATATATTTGTATAAATTGTAATCTGTGCATGAATAATTCATAATTGTGTCGCTTAACTTCAAACTTGGGTAAATCCAATATATAAAAAATATAATATGATCTGAAAGATAATCAACCTTAAGGCATTAAGTCCGCCATTTGTACTTTTTTTTCCAACTGTGCAATAAAGTTTAAATAAATAAATAAATAAATAACCTTATAGCAGAATGGATTTACCCAGTTTTGAAGTTAGGCGACACAATTAAGATCTTTAAGTTACGTTGATGTAAGTAATTGAAATTTTCAGACTTGAGGATTCTATTCACAACTTCGACGAACCAAATCGATAACCTGTGGAACTTGGTCCGCGATATGCACCAGGATATCCACACAATTTCGTTGACAAGCACTGTTAACCACATTGAAGCTTTTGCTCCTACGCTAAATCGTATTCAACAGGGTAAATATTTGTTCCTATATCGTTTATTGCTGAAGGTGCAGTATCGGTACTTACTGTTGAAATTTGTTTTCTTTCTTATTCAATAGGTAGGTACTAGGTACTGCACAGTTAAACAATATACAGGTTTGAAAATGGGTCTTTCATCAGTCCTATTCCCGGATTCTAAATTGGACTTAATTGATGTACCTACTTACACATGCATTTTGTTTTTGCCTTTATTAAGTACCTAGAAAATTAAATTGGTTATAATTATTATAATGTGCCATGTTCCAGTCGGTAGAAGAATAATTAATCCTCTCTGCGGAGCAAGGTTCCCCAGCGACGTGAACTCGGGCAGCAGAAGTTTCGACGACTACGTGGAGCCTGGCTACATCAACTACTACTCCATTCATCCTAACTATTTCTATACTGACGATGAGAACAGACGGATTCGCATTGCTAGAACTGGTGCTGGCGCGGGAAGCCTCGTTGTTTGCCACTCGAGGACTGTTACTCAACCGAGGTATTTATTTTATGTTTTCTTTAGTTTTTATAACTATTATATAATACTAAGTATAAAATGATTACTTTTATTTATTTAATTTTATTAAATGGGAAAGAAAATGTACAAAATGCGCGACATTAAGTATGAATATTATGATACCGTCGACAGCTGAAGCACTTCCTTTGCATAAACCAGAGCATTGCCTTATTGGTTGAAAAATATAATTAACTTAAAACCTTCGGTGTTTTGTACAACTTTGTGGCGAGAATATATTCTTAAAATTTCAAAATATCCGTGTATCATTTCAGACAAAACGGCACATCAATAGGGCTAGATGAAAACGCCATCACGTGCCAAACCATCGCCAACACCGGCAACGTGGAGATTCCCATGCGGAACCTTTGCGACAGCTACTATACCATCAACTCCTGCCCGAACCTCTACGTTTCCGTCCAGTCCCTCACCACCAGCGTTTCTTCCTTCACTGCCACTTGCACAGGTACGAGTAACTAAAATTACATAGCATTAGCCATAGTTGAGAAATTTATCCATACCGTCATCATACGCAATCTTTGTGACTCCTACTTTATCATCGACTTCTGCCCATTTCTCCATTTTTCCGTGCAGTGAAATACCACGAGCGTTGCCACCTTATTGGCATCTATTTCACCATCAACTCCTTTCCGTTTCTTTTCATCTAAGTATGGTTTATTTAATACCACTCATGTTTATATCTTTAGTACCACTGTATCTTTTTTAATTGCAAATTCTTGTTAACTGTTACAATTCTTTAATTTAGTCTGTCCCTTCGATCAATCCCCGTGAACACTTCAGTAAATATTCATAAATGTGTTTTTGTTTTACAGAAGCAGCATGTAGATTCCCATACAACGTGAGGTATTCCGTCCAGATTGAAAGCTTCGGCTGCTACAGTAGTTCAACCAGCATCGCCGCAAGCCTCTTGGTGGTAATTTCTGCCCTCGTCATCAATTTGTTCCAATCATCTTAAACCCACATTTGTATTCGTATTAGTTTTATTGAGTGTAATATATTTTGAACTAACATGTTAATTATATATTAGATTAGGTAAGTGAATTTAAGTTTATATTTATTAGTCGTCTTAGCTGCCATATTTGTTCGCTTTGAGCAATAATAATCGCAATTTTCAACTAGTCGTTTGGCTACTAACTCCCATCCCACCTTAGAGTTGTATTTATAATGTACATTGTGACAATAGGTTTAGTTTTATATTGAACTGCCTATAATAATACGTAAAAATTGTGTAATTCATAATAATATTTGTTATTTGTTAGCTTACTATATCAATAAGGATCGTTTATTCAACAGGGTAGCAAAACGTGTGAATAAAATACATAAAATGTACTAAATAGCAGATAAAAAATATTAACTATTTATTTCATATAAACCTCTGTTTTTATACAAAAATAAATTGTTTTTAGTAAATCTACTGTTTTTATTCGCCTTAATATTTCGTACCATTACATAATTCAATCAATCATATGTTAGTACCTACGTGTAGATATGTAACTAGTGTAGATATGTGTTTTATTAGGGTAACTAGATCATTTTTTGATATTATTAATATTTTCATAATTCCTAAAGGAAAAAAAAAGTGCGTCCCCCCCCCCCTCTAACTTTTGAACCATATTAGAACTTTATAAATACTTTCTAGGAAAATTGTTTTGAACTTGATAGGTCTAGTAGTTTTTGAGAAAAATACGGAAAACGATAACTGAGCGTGGCCCGACACGCTCTTGGCCGGTTTTTTTTTCGATAAAAGTTTTATTGAAAAGACATACAAGGTAAATAGGTACATGTATTTAGTTGTATATTGGTAATGAAATTAAATGTTTTCATGTATTATGTATGTATACCTAAGTGTCCAAATGAGTCAACTTATTTATTTATTTATTATTTATTTATTTATTATTAATGCACAGTACAGTAGGTCTTAAAGCTAAGCAAGTTCCTGCAAAACTGTATATACAGTTTGACTGCAGGTATGAGTCTCTTTATATCTCATGTTTATACCTACTTACATTTTATTTTAGTCTAACTGTTCACTTAAGTGGCACTTGCATGTATGCAGTTGTCACTCAAGTGTTCGCAACAAGTGCAGTTTCAAGGCGCTTTTAAATTTATTTTTATTTTTCTCTTGTCGAATGGTCTCGGGTAGACTATTCAGTAAATACGGAATCTTTTGCTTAGAGTTCTATCTCCAAAATAATCTGCCTACTTACTTATATTGTGATAAATCGTTTGCTTTGAGTAGATGACCTTGCTGCTTAAACTTATTAAATAAGTAAGTACCATCTGTGCAGATAAATAATTTAAATAGATAAATAAAGTTATCTAGTATGCCTCTGAAGTAGCCAAATCCGTCTTTACAAGTGCATTATATTACCATACGTTAAGTAGGGTACACGGTCCTCATATTACATACATTGTTAACGTGTGATCCAAATACCACGTTTCCAAGGACCTAATAGGGAGTTAAGCGGCTATCTGCATTATCAACCTACTCACCTAGATAAGATTGTTTCACGCGCATTGATAACAGTGTCCCTTAGTCATACATAGACAATAGCCACACGCGAAATGATATAATTACTTTATTTTAGCGTTTTAGTAGTAATAAATTAGACAAAATGAATAAAACAGTGTTAATAACAATACTTTTATATGGTTGTGTGGTGAAATCACTCGCTCAGACATCAGGGAAAACGTTGTCGCCCTTTCTGAGAGATTGTTACAGTGAACCTAATTTATTGGATAGAAATAATTTACCGCCAATGACATTATCAGTGTTGCTAGACTTAATAAGGAAGATAGAAGACCATCCGAACGCCGTTGGTGATATGCGGCAAATATCCACTGCTATTGTGCACATGTTAGTGTTTACTACTTAGAACTTGTGTTTGGTAAATATTAGTATTAAATCCGTTATGCCTTGCAAAATTTTGCAATGTAATTATTTTTGGTCGCTTGGCGTAACTTACATTTTGAGTGACAAGAAGAATAAAGTTTTGTGAATAGTGCTCAAAATATAAATCTCTCTCTGGGTGCAATTAAATATATAGTTAGCTCATTTTACGTCAGTCGCTTCCTTGAAAAGTATTACCTATGAGAGTTTACAGATATTTGTAACTAAATAAAAACAAACCTATTTTTAATATTTTCAGGTTTAGACAAGATGGTATAGTATACGATCCAACAGCGATAGTGCAACAGTTTGTAGTTCCCTACAGTGCTACTGGATTTCCGATATATAAAAACATGCTGTTGTTAAATAAATTGTTGCCTGGGAACCAATTCAATCTCCCTACAGATACTCTAACGCCGGAAGAAAAGGTGAAATTACTTAATATTTATTTGGCAAAATGCAAACAATTCGTATTCAATTATTCAGTTAAATCCAGATAGCAATTTAAAGCACTAGAATTCATTTAAAGAATTCATCAAGGCTTGGCCAACTCATGTACTTAACTAATGTTAAAATAATAAACAATATTAATTCGCAGTGTTAACAAAAACGCTTCAGGCAGCATCTCATTCGTCCGTCTGTGGAGCATTATAATCATCAGCTAAAAGAGATACTAGTATTATACTACTATTAAAAAAATGTTATTTACTTAAAAGTTTCTCACACATTTAAAAAAAAATTTCCAGTGTGCTCTCCATTTCATGGTGTCATCCAGCATACTGCTGAACGCCAGAGGCGACGAAGAATGGACGTGTAACAGCATATCGCTGCCGGGCAACCGCAGCGGACGTCTGGCGGCATACCGGGAAGCTGATGACATCGAGATCATTGATGTGAAGTGAGTGACGAATTTTATTAGACCTCCAATCCGGCTCGAAAGACCAATGTTGAGCAACTGTATGGCTGATTCTGTGTCATTTGGCTACGTACCCAGTTCTTTAGGATGTTAAAACGACCGTAAAAAAGCAATTATTACGACAACAATGACTGATTGTTAATACTTTTTAAAATATTTTCAGTGGCATCAAAGATCACTACGGCCGTCAGATTTTGGGGACAACCAATTGCCCAATAGAGACTGGCGTTGTGTCTACCCCGTGGGGTGACGTGGCTATGGGTCCGGTAATAGCTGGCATATCTGCAGGGCTGGAAGAACAGAACGTACTGGTATCTGACCTGGTTACCCTCAAGTCAGGGTTTACAGACAGCTCCATTGTCGTTAACAATAGATATGCAGCTACAGTTGCTGGTAAGTCAAGAAGTCTTCTTTTCATTGGGCCCTTAAGATAACAATTAAACTTTAATTTAATTGAAGTATTTTTAAAGGTGATGTTGCGGAGACTGCAATCAGACAAGGAATGACGCGGAATTCAATAACAGTGGGAAGTACAGGAGGCTGGAACAGTTCGTACGCCAACCGTCATTACTTCCACACAAGAACAACAGACCTGGAGCTTACTGACGCGGAGATCCGAGGTGGTTTGGATGGACTGATCCTTAGTGAACTGGGACTGTCCAATGTGAACACGTTTCCTGAATTGAGGCTGTCTCAGCTAATAGACATGTATTATACTTCGGTAACGTATATATCATTGGCTTTTAGGCTACATTTGCATTCAATATTAAGACCCTACTCAAAGCATTTTCAAAATTTGATATTATTAATTTTTAAATTTGGGTTTTAGAATGGAATTATGCACGAGCCCCGGTTCCGAGCTTGCAACCGTATAGTGCTCATTCCAGACATCGCTCCTTCAACCACACTAATAGAGAAAAGTTTAGGGCCTGCTATCGCCCTATACCACGCGTCTCCACTATCGGGGACCACCAACATCAGGGGCATACAGCAGTTCGTTAACAATACTGTGGCTGCATTCCATTCGTACATACGTAAGCAAGCTCAGAAATTACAGTCATGATTCTCATTGGAGGCAATTATTTTAATAATTGTATTCTTCTTTTCCAGCTCTCAATATGAACAGTGATCCTCTCTGTCCAGTATCTGTCAGCCAAATGATAAGACCAAAAGTGAATTTAATTTTAATAACTTCAGAAACAAACCGCAATCTAATATCTTATATAGTTAACAACGTTGATGTTAGTAAACACGGATCTAGTATTACTCTACTTCACCCAGAAACTGGTGATGTGGTCATTGATAAAACGTTTTCAGCAGCAAAATTCTACACTGATTTCGCTTTAAGGTACAGAGCGCAGATAGGTAAGTAAAATCTACACAGTCAACGTTGTGAATGTATACTTCAATCACTAAATCATACGCATTTTAATCGATATGTTACGCTAATTGTAGGTACCCTCGATGTTGTCAAATCGTTAAATTCGATACGGGAATTGATGGCAAAACAAGCAATGGCAGAAATGTCTCTGCAGTACTCTGGAGGAAATGCTACAGTAGCTCTGTTCCTCTCTGATACCATACCTCTCACTGGTAGCGATTGGAATCAAGCCATAAACCATGTTACTTGGCTGAGGCGTTTTGCACCAGGTAACAATATTTGAGTAATTTTCGATATTATTTATTTATGAAGAGCCCACTGCTGGGAATAGGCCTACCTCTAATTTCTTCACTTACCTCCGTCCCCAAATGTCTCCCTGCAGTCTCTCGGAGTCGTTAAACTCATTCCGCCATTGGGTTAATTGAGAAATTACATCAATACTATTACTATGCATATACTGTGGCGACAGCATAGGAATCATTCTTTGTAAGATAGGTCTAATGCAATGTATGAATAGTATTTAGCATTTACTTTGGTTTGTTCGTTGTAGATTTGCGTTTGGTCTTTGCTTCATCATCATCAGGTAGTGAGACCGTTGCTCCGTTACTTCGTTCAAGAAGTGATTTCATTCCGGTGACGCTGTCTGCAGCCAGAGAATCTCCAGAAATGTTATCTAGTGTACTTGAAAACATTAGAACAAGTACGTTTTTTTAAGTTATTAAGTAGACTTTATATATATTTTTGGACCCCCTCTCACTGAGCGTCTCGCGAGCGTCGGCATCGGGACAACTGTATGGCAAAGCCTGACGCCGCATCGGCGCGACGTTGACGCGGCGACTATTTCCGTAACTACAGTTGGCTGACGCCGACGCTCGTGAGACACTTAATGAGGGGGGCCCGTAACGGTCATAGAGTAAAAAATATATTTCTTAACTAACAAAAAAATATTCAACAGGTCAAAGAAGAATTGTAAACCCTCTATGCAGCACAGATTGGAATGATCGTAACTCTGGAACCATCGGATTTTACGACTACGTGGATGCTAACGGCATTAATTTGTATAGACTGCTCCCGAATTACTTCTATGTCAATAACCCTTTGAGTTTGTTGAGAATTCAAACTGAAGATTCAAGTAGCCTATCGGTATGTTACTCAAGAACGAACTCTTTTCCAAGGTACGTCTGTAGGAAATAATATATTTAGATATAGGTACTATTCGCATTTGCATCCAATATTTTATTTTTATTTCATTTTATTTTATTTGTTAGGAAAACTTACAGCTAAAGTTACAATAAGGCTTATAACATAAAAACAATGAGCCAATAACAAGTTTCCACAGATAGAAACTGGGCAAACCGCAAAGTACATGCGTGCAAAGTTACAGAAAATTTTGAAATATATTTGAAGATCTAGTACTTACTACATATGTATCAGTAATATCAGTATTTAAAGTACCTACAGCAGTAATGAGTTTGAGCAATGATTGAAAACAAACAATAAGAGAATAAGAGAAAAAGGAATAAAAACATTTATGTGTTATTTGAGAATTAACAGTGGGAGAAGTCATGGGTCAGTAGTGTGCGTACTGATGCAAAACTGTCACAGAACAGATCGATGAGGTCTCGATTCTTACCAATTTGATTGAAAGACTTAGTGGCTCTTATAATAAAGGAGTTCTTCCTAAAGTTAGTGTTAGCGTAGGGGATATGAAACGTTCGTTTAGCGCGAGACGAAAGGCGTGAGGGGACTGAGAACTTCAAGCTTGACAGGAGATCCGGACAGCCAACATAGTTTTGAGCAATTTTCATAACGTAGATTACGTCAGAGATATTGCGCCGGACGTAAAGAGGTAGCAAGTGAAGTTTGGCACAATGTTCAGTGTAACTTAGTTTTGGAAGTTTAAATTTAAAACCTAGAAAGCGAATAAACTTTTTTGAATTCTTTCAATTTTAGAAATATAAATATCATAACACGGGTTCCAAACCTGAGACGCGTATTCAAGATGACTCCTTACAAATGCGCAGTAGATAATCTTGATTGATTTTAGTCTTTTAAGGTTTTTACACGATCTTATAATGAAACCAAGCACTTTGAAAGCTTTGTTTACAATCGAGTCTACGTGCCGATCGAAGAGCAACTTATTATCAATTATGACACCCAAGTCCCTTATTTCATTGCATTTAGAAATAAGTTCACCCTTTAACAAATAGTTGGAGTTAAAGACATTGCGCTTACGAGTAAAGGAAATATCAAAACATTTGGACACATTTAAATCTAATTTATTGTTAACGCAGTATTGATCTAGTCTATGGAGATCTTCCTGGAAGAAGAATATAATATCATTTAACTAAAATGTACCTACTACTTCCGTAATTGTTTTCTGAACATATATTTCTGCTTTTGTATTTCTACCATAGATATTTCTACTTACACTTAATAAGGACATTCGAATGAAAGGCACATCTGTAACTATAGTAGGTAACTAGGTTACAAAAATGCCCAAAATGATACCTACAGGTTCTCTGTCACCAGTCACCACCCTAATGGTATATCAGCACAATACCCCGGATTTGCGTCTGGTGGGTTATGTTACGCATATTTTGAAGATAGGCACATTAGGCACAAAATCTAGCGTATCATTACAGATTGTACAAATACTTATTAAGTAAATAACGACTGCATTTTTCAGGCGCAACCAGACCACGGGTTCCGTGCCTGGTGATGTAATATGCCAGTCGGCAACTAGTGCCAGCGCAGTGGAAATAAGTCTGGCAGAAGCATGCCACCAGGCATCCTCGGTGGAAAGTTGCCCACCCTTCTATTTAACAGTTGCGTCAGCCACCGTGCCACTGACGCCGCAGTGTAAAGGTAAGTTAAGTTCTTTCCGAAGTACATTTTGAAGTGAAAATTGTTATGCGACTTCCAACTGACGGCGTTAAACGTTTAACGCTCAGTGTTGCCAACTCGAATTTTGAAATAGGCTACTTGCCTCTTAGTCAAATCAGCTTCTTTTTAAGAACTGTCAAAACGAATTTGAACGACTTGCTAATATGGAATTAATATGAAATCGAATTGAGTGACGTCACGGTCAATTCAGTTACTTTATATATTTCTACCTGACTTATTAAATAGGAATTCGATTTAAAAATAACTTCTGTCTATGTTTTTCTAATAATTATCTGATGCTTTATTTCGCGCATAGTATACAATATTTTATTTTAAGAACAGTCAA
The DNA here is from genome assembly GCF_023078275.1 of Leguminivora glycinivorella. Lineage (NCBI taxonomy): Eukaryota > Metazoa > Arthropoda > Insecta > Lepidoptera > Tortricidae > Leguminivora > Leguminivora glycinivorella. The sequence goes on along the minus strand of NC_062974.1, from coordinate 15,519,000 downwards.
GTTAAAATTTCCTATATTCCTTCCTGTTTTCATTTCCACATTACGAAGTTTCACTTCCTCCGCGCGGAGGGACTCCACACACAATTTTATTGTACCACATTAACTCCTGTTTAGGGCCTGAGATATATTATATGTTAATCACGTCAATATATCCCCATTGCAAGCGCATAGTCTGAAGCATGGCAGCTGCTAATAGTGGCGATATATTACGTTGTGCCAGTTATCTAAAAGGTGCGCGGTGGAGTTAAAAATTTAAACCTTTGTTATAGAATAATCTGTTCACAGCACAGACCAACTACCTATATATCATCCATACTAATATTATAAATGGGAAAGTGTGTGTGCCTGTTTCTTTGTCCCGCTTTCACAGCAAAAGGGAGCATCGAATTGACGTGATTTAAGTGGAGATAGCTGAAGCACGTTGAAGGGATGGAGAGTGACATAGGCTACTTTCTGTCTCTTTCTAAGGCGAGCGAAGCGGCGGGCAAAAGCAGTTATAAATTACCTCCACTTCATATTTTCCCCTGTGTCCTCTAATTTATTTGCTATAATATATTGCTGCTTGCTGTAATCTTTTTAATTTTGTACAAAGTACCTATATTTTCATTTGTTTTAGATTCTGGATGTCGGTACCCAAATGACATAAAGTATCTGGTTGCTGCCCATGAACTTGGCTGCTACAGTAATGCTTTCGCAAACAAAAATAATTTAACTGTATTTATATTAATCTATGTGCTAATACATACCCTATTATAAAAATACTGAATTTTTGACTATTTAATACGCTACTGAAGATTTCTACTTACCTACTTACCTATGCCCTCCTACAACGGTGCTTAGGATAGGTAGTTTTATGCGATGCAATGCGAAATAGTATTTGGAAGTAACAATTTTATCGCACTAGTAGTACGAGAAGTGATACTTTATGCTTCTGTACTTGTACTATTATATATTCTGTGCTTTATGTGCCTATGTCGGAACTTCAAAGTTATAAACTGAACTGGAAAACGTCGCACAATATTAATAATACTACACGTGTTACAAATTTCCTCTTCGCACTTTTTTACAATACGCGTGCAAATTCGTACTCGTAACTCGTAATACCTATTGCAACAACTCTAGAGAGTCTCGACATACTTAAGACCGTTTTTAACTAAAATCTGCTGTAGAATTTATAATTATTTTATATATTTATATTTATATAAATTAAAATTTCCACATGAAATACGTATTTTTTTGAAAATTACTGAATTAAATCATCATTCGATAGGCAAAATAAAATATCGATTTATTTTTGACCCCTTAATTTCCTACCCCGTTTGGGAATACAGGCGTGAGTTTATGTAAGTATGATGTATGTTTTGTATGTAAAATATAATAAAAACATACCTATATTAAAATTGGATTTAATTTATTTTTAACGATATATCAGATCTATCCAGATCTATCATCACTTTTAACTTAGGTATAAGTGCGTTTTAACGTTATTCGATCCGATAGCGGATGTAGGAAGGATTTCAAAGGAAAAAATCAAATATGGCGGCTTACATATTATGGGATATCGGTCCTACATCCGATATCGGATCGGAAATGTGAAAACGCACTAACATTTTCTTACACACATAGTATACTCGTAATTCATTACATTTGTAATTATTAAATTACGTATTTGTAAATATGATAATCACAATTTTGATGATAATTTGATTGATATTATTTATTCAGGCAAATAATAAATATATCATAAGTTTACATCACTGCCCAAACGATGAATTACAATAAATATAGTTAATAGAAAACTACATTATTATAGAGGTATACAATATCATGTACTTAAATATGTAAAAGGTTCACCGGAAAAAATTCGACTGCGCGAGAAATTCAATTTCTATTTCTAGTAGAAATATTTTCTATGTTTTACACTATCTAGGCGCACGGCAGTGCGCAGGCCAAGTTACAGCAACAAGCCGCGCGCATGCCGTGCACTATTTTACACGAACCGTTTCGACCCACTTTACTTAGGCCACTTAGGCCACTTCCAATTGTTCTAGCGTAACTCGGTCCCCTTTTTAACAGGGTATGGTTTTGGTGGGATTACACTAATAGTATTAGTTTAAAACGTGAAAATATTTCTATTAGTTGACGTGGCCCCCAGTCGAAATTGCTCACCTTAATCGTTAAATCGTTATCGCATTTCAACTGTTATTTGTTTTACAAGGGGCAAAGTTGTTGTTTAACCGCACGTGTACCAATTTACTGATACCCGAGACCCGAAAGCGAGCGATTCCAACATTGAAATCGATCGTAGCGAGGGAGTCAAGGCAAGAAGGTTAAACTTTTGCCACCGAGTGAAACACCAAAAATTTCAGTACACCAACACAAGAGTACTAACAGTAAAATCAAATTTATTATTTTATGAATAAACAATAATAGTGTATAACTTGTATAAGTCAATTCTACAAACCACCTTAGGACTTCCGCATCAACGACGCACACATCAAGGTAAATTTGTATGAAATAAAATGCAATACTCAGCCGTTTTTAAAGAATCAAGAGAGCTATATGTTACATTGGTGTTGTGAAAATGATTAAATCATTCGAACATGACATTCGCTAACAATCTAGCATCGCTGAACATTTGAGACAACTAATTGCGATCAATCATACATTGATAGGTTCAATCAATCGATAGTATCGATACCAATCAATAAACTACCTACAGTGTGCACACATTCTTTAGTGCACACTGTATCTCTGTGTGTGTACCTACGAGTACCTAACGAATGTCGTAACACCTACTTTTATATAACACATTAAATAATGTCTTGAGATTCGATGCCATTATTGCAATTTGTCATTATAATAGGTGCGGAAAAGAAAGCTGCGCTTCACAGACTTTTTTAAGCTTTGATTTTTTTGTGTTCTTAAATTATAATAGGAACTCCACTTTCCTATTCCATAATTATTCTAACATAACTGGACTAGGAAAATATTTCACAAAATATATTTATTCAATCCTTACGTAGCTACGAATAAAATTAAGTACCTATTTATTTTATTTAAACATCTAATAGAGAATTTTCGCCTTAAATAAGGAAAATACCTACCTAAAAAATATTGCTTCAAGTAAGTAGCATGTCTCACTGTCTCAGTATTTTAGCATACTATTTAAAGTTGCCGATTTTGTCATCCAATATAACTTTATATTACTTACTTTAAAAAATCACCTACTTCATTCTTCTTAAAAAGTTACTAACAACCGCTTGGCAAAGGTTTAATGTTAGCTATCGAACTAAGTCTACGTGTTCTGCCCTTGGGCCTGCCTGTGAGCTTATTCTCAATCTGCTCAAGACTTTTCCCCCGGGTCTCAGGTACACACACTACCACAAAGAATAAGCCCACGAAACAAATACAACCAAAAAGCCAGAATGCACCATTGGGACCAATAGCATCCAATAGGTTATGGAATGATTTAGTGACACCAAATGTACATAACCAATTGAATGCTGTGCAGATTGATGCAGCTGGACCTCTAATTTTTGCTGGCAAAATCTCACCCATCATTAGCCAAGGTATCGGACCGAATCCCATTGAAAAACCTAACAAGTATACCATTAGGGAAGTTAAGGGCAACCATCCTAAAGTCGCGACATCTAGGCCCATACTATCTCGAACATGAAAGAAAGTGCCAAGAATTACTAAAGTAAGTATCATTGATACTGATGATATGTATAAAAGTATTTTTCTCCCACAACGGTCAATTAAGCCAGTCGCTATAAATACGGACACAAAGTTAACAATTCCAACTATAATTGTTGACAAGTTTTCATCAACTGAACTACCGGACATTTTGAATATTTTCACAGTGTAAAATATAACGGCGTTAATACCGGACAATTGTTGGAACGCCATCAACCCCAAGGAAATACAAATGGACTTCATAGATTTCTTGCTGAATAGCTCTCGGATAGTGGACTCGGAATCTTGCGTCTCGGCTTCCGTTAGTTGTATGTCTCGGATTTCGTTGTCGATTACAGCATTTTTTCCTCTAAGCCACTGTAAAGCCTTTTTAGCGTCTTCCAATCGATTATTATTCACATACCAGCGTGGAGTCTCCGGGATCAATAGCATGAGAATAAAGAATGGGACAGGCAGGGCAGCTCCTAAATACGCTAGTTGCGACCAATCTAAATACTTTCCAGCGGTGTAGCATAAAAGTATTCCGATATTTCCTATCGCGGTAGGGAACAGTCCTAATACGCCGCGGACCTCAGGCTGGATAGTTTCGCCCAAATACACGGGGAAAGCTAATGATCCGATGCCAACGCATACACCGCAGATGGCACGTCCCGTCAGAACTAGCTGGACGCTGGTAGCAGTGGCGATGAAGATCCAGGCCACGAAGAAGGGCGGGGCGGTGAAGAGTATGGTCCTGCGGCGGCCGATGTAGTCGACGAGAGGCCCGCCGAACACCCCGCCCGCCAGGGCCGCTAGTGGCATCAACCCTCCGACCCAGCTCGCCTATTAACAAGAAAAAGATTTGTTGATCAATATTGTAAATATTGTAGTATATAGAAGTAGTAGTACAATTAAACAATGTTAGAACACAGAAAATTGAATGCTAACTTTTTGGAAAAAATGTTCGAAACATAAGAGCTATTAGAGTCAGACTAAGCTAAGTAAGCAACGAATAAGGGTTAAGTATCTATTATAATAGTCATATTGTCATCACTTCGTAGAACTTTCAGGTTCAAAAGAACGTCTGGCCGGTGGGGCTATAAAAATCGCTGCCTAGCTAGTTAAGACTGTGTGTGGTGGATACATATGGCAGTAGTTAAATTTGTTTCGTAAAGCATAATATACCTCTTCTTCGGATACATTTATCGATGTGTCATTTTGCATGGTGACGAGAGCTGGTGAAGTGTAAGCTGATGAAAACCCAACAACCATTGACCCCAGGGACACTGCTATGGCTGCTAGTACCTGTAAGATAATATTTATCTTTTACCAATAAAAATTGCAATCATTAAGATAATTAATACTAGTCATCCAATCATACCAACCGAAATTGAAATCTATTATTCAAAAAATTCGCTAACGTAAACAACAAAGAAATCTAATATGCAACAAGTTCCATGTGCGTCAAGCAAGACTACAAAAAAACATAGGTACTTCTTTTAATTCTCTGGAGATTTAAAATATTTTTCTCTATCATCATAAAATTAATCTGATGATTGGAGATAATTGTTCAATCGTTCCCTCCCTAGCCGTTTTCGGCCACAGCGACTGCATTCTAGACTAGAGTTAAGACGTTAAGAGCGTCACTGGTGCGATCTCAAGGTACATTAGCCACAATAGCTTACGCTTCGTGTATCGTAGCTCTAATCTCTCTATCGCTTTCTATAGTGGCGTGTTACTTCTGATGCGATTGTCACTTCGGCTAGGCCGCGCCGTCAGCTGACTGACGTGGTCAAGTATTGCAGCAAATGTGCGACCACACCACCCCCTTTCTTCCCGTGGGTGTCGTAGAAGGCGACTATGGGATATGGGTTAAATTGTGGCGTAGGCGAGAGGCTGGCAACCTGTCACTGCAATGTCACAGTTTCGTTTTCTTTTAACCCCTTATTTGCCAAGAGTGGCCCTGAAGCTTTAGTAGTTTCGTATGCTCTGCCTACCCCTTTATGGGATACAGGCGTGATTGTATGTATGTATGTATGTGTGTGCGACCACACTCACCACAGCCTGCAGGTCGATCATTAACTTAAATGTATAGATTTAATTACAAATGCGTGAGCTACAAAAGTACATGCTGGTGAATTTATCAATGAATTCATTCATAATTCATGAGCGATTGAATGCGAAGAATCTTAAGCGTTTCAATTATTTATATCGTAAAGTAATATGATGCGTTGCAAATAAATCTTTCCTACACTTAGGGCCAGTTGCATCAACCATATTTGATTTGACAGACACATCATCGTCACGCAGCAGACGACTATGGAACTTCTCATACAATAAAATTTAACGACCGCTTTAACGGTGACACTGGTGACAGACGGTTTGATGCAACCGGCCCTTATTCGCCTAAAAGTGTCAAAGTTCAGCATGAAGAGTATTAGGTAACTCCAGTAAAGTGGTGCACTGACCAAACATAACATGAACGCGACATTAAGAGCTGTCTACCTACTGCTTTATGGCTCATTTGTAACATTTTACAAAATAATCATCTTCTTTACTTTATTTGGGTTTCTGACATCATGATAGAACCTGATGGAGTCCACTTGGGTACTAGTCCCAAAATTAGCAAAGGCACTAGTTTTACTAACGCGGCTGCCGTCTAACCTTAATTAAGTACATTTTAATCTTATTATAGAGGTAATAGTGGGTATTCTCCTCTTCTTAAGTTCTTACATTATAAGGACCCATCAATATTGTATAAAAGTACAAAAGTAAACAACATTAAAATAAAATACTTATACAGTCAACCAATTTGAATCGTAGGCCACTCTAGAACTTTTTCACAGTCAACGACAAAAGTGGTTTCTATGGACAAAAATGCACGGTGTCAATAAGACAGAGTTCTATAGTGGCCCATGATTCAAATTGGTTAACCGTACATAAGTTTAGAGATGAGCAACCCTACTGTGTGTAATTACGGGCCGAGCAACTGGGAGAGATGTGGCCTACGAGGATCTGTCTGCTCTCGTGCTCTGTTATTAATTTAGGGTCTAATAAACTCTGATTGTACCCACTTGCCAGTAATTACTATGTCGTGTTCTTAAGTATGTTTTATTCGTAATTGAAACAAAACTTGCATAGGTATTATTATAATAAATACCCACCTATGCAGATATTTTCTGATCTAGACCTTTGTAATTCTGCAGGGCTAAGAAGGCTGTCTGTTATTTGACACTATGTCTGTCACGTTTTAACAAGTATGTAAGTATGAAAGTGACGCAAGATAAGACGTGACAAAATCAAGACCATGATACGGCTGAACGTAATTTAATACAGTAGGATCAGCCTGGCCAGGGTGGTATCGATCGCTTGCTCTTCGATATCGAAACGCTTTGTATCTCAATCATTCTTCTATATTAAAGGGACAGTGACAGTTGTGTTTTGTTTGCTACGGACAAGCGTATGTGATTGCGACCCTGGCTAAGCCCACAGGGCGCGTAGACAAGAGTCTAATAGTTCACGCTCCGTAGCGTAGCAGTGTGCGTAGCCGAATGCACAAACGCTCACGAAAAATACGATAATATCTCTTTCGTAGCTATCTATCACTATCGCTGTTGCTTATTGGCGCGACAGAGCCAGACTACATTTCTGCGGCGTTTCGATGGCGTTTCGGGTACGGGGCCTCTATTAGTTATCCCTATCTAACGCTATTAATTTAATTTTACTCATACGAAAACAATTATAGGCATTTGTTATCATAATAGTTCATTTCAAAACTAGAAAGGGGAAATTGAAGAAAATAACTAATTTTGTTCGCTGTAATATAATTGGTTTTGTAGGTACTTAACAATCAATTGCCAAGGGCAATTCGAACCACCGTGTTGAATGCTACATTCGCCATACTTTGTTACATGTATCTAATATGACGCATTAATATTCACACATACCTATAGGTTTATAATAGACCTAATAAATATTTTGATAGAAAATCTGAAAAAACGTTTAACTAATTAACTCCTAGCTTTGGCAAGAGATCGCAGCATGTCAAAGTTACCTGAAGCATAAAAAACCCTTTTGAGGAATATTTGCGATAGTGGAATTTGTATCATAATATTATGATATGACTTAATAACCTAACCACAAAATTAAAATTTTGAAAAAACTCCTGACCGCTACATAGTAGACCGATCTTTCATATAAAACATGGCTAAGAACACTCCCGACTAACTCAGCTTTCAGACAAAAAAAAATCTAAATCGGTTCATCCGTTCGGGAGCTACGATGCCAAAGACAGACACACACACAGACAGACAGACAAACAGACAGACAGACAGACGCGTCAAACTTATAACACCCCGTCGTTTTTGCGTCGGGGGTTGAAAAGAGCATCTAGGAATTGTATTCTCTACTTACGTCTGCGTTGTCCACAATTTGGATACAAGCCACAATTTAATTGTCACAGACTTCGGCTGATACCTACACAAGCACACAATTTCCAGAGCTCTTAGGTTTCAGGTAAACGTCACCACTTGTTTTTCAGTATCACTAGGACCCAAAGAATATAGGTAGGTAATAAAAGACCATTTTATCCGCACTCCACACTTACCTGTGAAAACGTATATTTTGGTTCATCATAATCACTCCGCACTGCTATGCTGTAATGGGTGTCCGCTCTCATTAATATCTTCATTTTCGTTTAATTATTATCTCACACTGTTGGAAACACTTCACTGGTCAAAGTCTTTACACGCACAATTAATATGTATACGTCGCAAGCGTAGGCGACCGAAGAAATGACATCTTAGTACACACGACGCGATTATATAGGCACAAATTGATTGACAAAACTGATTGGAGCTCGAGGTTGTAGTTATGATACAAAACAATGTTTCGCGTTTCAGTCTGGACACCGGGAAAAAAACAAATGAGTTGTTATTTAGAAAGATGATTGCCAGAAATCTTAGACACCTAAACTAAATTATAGTAAATCACATAAGTACTAGGAAACTGTAAAGAGGTGTCGATGGCTCGGCGGTCAGCAGAAGAAAAGCAGGAAAATCTGTGTAAAAATAGCTAGAAAAGGTCTGTTAAGGACACCTCAAGAATTAATTACGGGACGTTGACGAGAGGTGAAACACGAGCAATACCAAATAAATGTATTCTCTAAAGCAAAGAAATAAGTAACTTCCTTGGAAGCGCCAAGATGCATTGCATCTGAGCAACAACATATTTCCCAGGAAATTTCAGTTTATACATATTTAATTATAGATACGTTAGTACATATTATAAAGAAGTTACTTATATTTAGACAACAGGCTCTTTTTATGTTTTCGAAGAATATTTGTTATTTAAACTGAACGTTTGTCACTGGCAATCGATGTTTCGAATACCAACTTCCGGCCATTTCAGGTTTACACAATGAAAACTGAGGAAATGCTTATCAGACATGTCGTTGCCCTACTTACGGGCTCTTATAATTGAAAAATTTAATTTTAGCACTTCGGGTTCATGTTATTAAAGTTTCATCCCTCACTAAAACCCAACAAAATATTTACAATGGCGTGTACAGCTAACATAATTTGACTCCAAGACTATTGATGACTACAATATTTATGGCGCCTGGATAAGTATCTAAGATCTAAGGTTTTGGAGATGTACTTAATCTAAGAAATCTCGGGCTTCCCAGCGCTTTTTCAAACCGCGCTGAAACTTTGTGAAAAAATAGGTCACCTAGTAGAGGTTTGTTTCCTTACCATTCACATGATGTTTCATCATAAAACAAGATTTGATCTGGATCGTCGATTCGCGCTCACGTGTTGTTTGCAAATGTTTGTCCCATACGGTAAAACATACCACACGTGCTTGTGCGCAACCGTTGGGGGCACGTGTTCAGGCCCAGCCCCCGATCCTTCCCTGACGTCATGGCTTCATCGGCGACTCAGACAATAGTAGGCTGATCATACCCAACTGCGTCAATAAGGCACGCTGCCTCTAAGATGATATTATTATGATAGCAAAGGCGGCGCGGCACGGCGCAAGTAGCCTCTACCATGAGCGTTAGGCCGTTTTCACACTATCCGATCCGATATCGGATGTCGGAAGGATTTCAATAGAAAAAATCCAAGATGGCGCCTGTAATGTATGGGATATCGGTCCGACATCCGATATCGGATCGGATAATGTGAAAACGCACTTAGAATTTGTAACGTTTTAGTATTCGCTACGTGCACGACTGGTGCTGCCCTCATTTTGTCGGCTTTCATAAATTAATAATTCCTGATTTGTATGGTGAAAAATTAGTTCCAACGGCCGCTGCTTTAGCATTAACGTTGGACATGCCCATAAGAAGACGTGTATTTGTGACAATCAACACCAGGAGTTGTAAATGCCCATAGGATATGGTGACTGCTTACCAATACCATTAGGTTATACACCTAATGGTATTGGTAAGCAGTCACCATAGGTAGGTACAGCGGGGCAAATCTCGATTGGGGGGCAAATGTAACTAATCCATTTTTCAATTATTACACTATGATGTTAAAATCTAAGTACATGTACTTATTATCCACGGAACACGCCTACCGTATATAACCGGTGGAACATTGTAAAACATGGAAAAAATGGACCAGTTACATTTGCCCCCCAGTCGAGATTTGCCCCGCTGTACCTTAAGGCTTAAAATACTTGTTCACCATTGACGGTAGTAAGTAGTATTAAGTATAAAAGTAGTCGTAGGTAAGTAGATAGGTTAGTGTGAATTCGATACCTTCTTACTCTTCTTAGCTTTACAGCTCCGAGCGTTTTCACATTATCCGAAACGTGTCAAAGGCAAATGTCAAAAATGGCGCCTTTGGCGTATATAATATCGGTCCTACATCCGATATCGGATCGGATAATGTTAAAACGCACTAACAGAGCTGCGAGATTAAGCCCTACATTGTTATGATAACAGTATATCAATTAAGAATAGGAGGGTTTGGCATGAAACAACTTCTGTTGAAACAACAATCGAGTTAGGTATTTTTATCAGGAACACATCGATAAGTACGTATTATATGCAGAGTGGATTATATAAATAGTATAAATACCATATCAAATCTAATTTCCAATAACAAAATATTTCAATTCAAAAACAAAAGTTCATTAGTTCAGGGAATTTATGTATGCAGATTAGGTAATTTATTTTTCCCCTCACTAGCTCGGAAACCAACAACGCATTTTATCCACTAGGGTAAAGTAATTTGACCTTGACAAATTAACTGCTAAAATTGGTTAAAGTAGGTGAATCGAAAACAGATATGGAAGCGGTGATAAACGCATCTTTTGCATTGTTTTCCTCGCTATCACTCGGGTGCAAATGTATTTTACAAAAAACTCGAGGATTCTATTCTCGAACCACTCGCTTCGCTCGTGGTTCAACTATAGAATCCTTTCACTTGCTCGTTTTTCAATTCCACACTCGGCGTTAAAATACAACTTTGCCCCCTTGTTATAACAAATAACTATTTCACCTCACCAACGCAACGGGTAAAGGCTAATTGCATTTTATCCACAAGAGTGCATAGAAATTTTTTAACTCGATGTCTTAAGCTACTTAGCTGATAGAATTTACCTATAAATTATGATTTTGAATCGTAAAATATTGAATAAATCGATGGATTTGATTTAGTTTGATGTTTTATAGTCAGTATTTTGTTCGTGTTGGTGTGGTGAAAAATTTTGTGTTTCACTCGGCAGCAAAGATTATTTAACCTTCGTGCGTTTCAATGCAAGGTTTCAAGGTTTCAACCTTCGCAACGCTCAAGATTCCACTTTTTGAACCACTCGCTACGTTCGCGGTTCAATATTGGAATCTTTCGCTTGCCCCCTTGTAAAACAAATAACTATTTACATACAAACGATCTCGTCATTATCCTCTCAGGATTTTAGTCCTAATTAGACGAATGATTTTTTATACGAGTTCAATAAGACGGTAGTGAAACCTAGGATTCAACGAATCTATATCGGTAAGTAATAATCCATCCTTTTCAATATTTCGATCTAATCAGCACAGGTAAAACTCAGGTATTAACAGTAAATCTTAGGCCTGGAAAAAAGGAACACAAGGCGTAGGTACTTGTACTATTATATATTCTGTGGCGTAGGGTAAGGCAACACTAGCACCACATTACGATTTTCTCGATCCAACAATTTTTTCTCAAACATGGTATGAAATATTGATGTTATGTGCCTTATAATTGGCAGCGAAGTATGACGTTGCAGGTGCGACTAGGACGATTGATAGATAATGGAATTTCATACAAACCTTGCAGGCCAAGGCCGGCAAAGTCCTCTTTTTTAATTTCCAAACACAGATAATTGTGACATAACATCCAGGTATTTAGCCAATTAAAAAAAAAACTATAAGGGGCTTTATAGACGTGCCGACTGCAACTCGTACGGGCCCTAGACAATATTTGATTTTGGGTGCGTTTTCATACAAAAAAATTTTTTTTCGTTTTTTTTGAATTTTTTTTTAACTTCTTGTTTTTTTATAAGCGTATACGGGGTATCAAAGGGGAACGAAAATTCGATTATTTTTGCGCTACGACGCACCGTTTAGGAGATACAGCCATCCAAAGTTACTATTTTCAGTAGACCCCCTTTGTCCCGGCCTCTGTAGTAATGTATTATTTCGTATTTCACATCAGCCGTTAACAAAACTCTTAGGTAATTTTAGCGGTGTATAAAATTTTTCCTTTATTGTTTTCCCCAGAAACTTACATTAGATTACATTTAATACACATTAGAGGGTAAAGAGAATACAGTATTTTTTTTTCATACTAAAAATGTGTTTTTGCGACCGATGTAGAAATATCACTGAAAAAAATATCTAATTTTGAAGATACGTGGCGCTAGTGTCGCCTTACCCTACGCGTTAGTGCGTTTGCTCATTATCCGATCCGATATCGGATGTCGGACCGATATCCCATACATTACAGACCCCATCTTGGATTTTTTCCATTGAAATCCCCCCGACATCCGATATCGGATTCATTGGGTTAACATACATAACATATAACACTCATTAACAGCACGGAAGTATAACTAAAGCACATAACAGCGACACTAGCGCCAATACCGATGTTTTCTTTCATTCATAGGATACTAGCGCCATCTCGTTCGTTATAAAGACACTATACCTCTTTATTTATTTATGCCATCTGTTGGCACAAGTTGGTATTGCAAAGGTATGTGTTTATAAAGTTTGCTACTGAATTTAATTTAGTGTAAATTGTTTTATGATAACGAGATTAGTGAAAGCTGAAAAAAATACGAAATATTTTCAAATTCTAGATTAACAGTACATAAAACAAGTCGTTGTACACAAAGTCATAATAAAGTATAGGTCAGTTATTCCGTATTCGGTAAATCATGTCGCTTTAACATTGCCTAGCTTCGCAAACTAGCTTTATGTCAACTGTCGCAAACAGCTGGACAACAACAATATTAAAAAGGGATTAAAGGTTTCAGTTTTGTAAATCTTACTTTGTTGCGAATTACAAGCATGTCGAATAATAATATCTCTGGAGAAGATTGTGACGGTCTAGACCGAGGCGACAACGATGGCCAGAAGTCGGACAAAATGTTCACGTTGAAGAAATGGAATGCAGTGGCTATGTGGAGTTGGGACGTCGAGTGTGATACCTGCGCGATTTGCCGCGTCCAAGTTATGGGTAAGTACAATATCTTGTAACTAAATTATTACATTACGTTTTTAGGAAGTATCAACGAAATGTTAGTTTCCGCTTTACAACGTTATTAAATTCCAAAACGACTAAAATTGCATGATATATGTCATCATCATCGTAGGATCATGGTAGGTAAGTAATTACCTAGTGTAGACTTAGCAACATAGGTAATAGGTAATTATTTACCTATTTACCTACACTTTGATTTGGAAATTAATTGGACATTCTTGATAAATGATAAACAACCAAACAATCACTGATTTATTGTAGAACAGCCTGAACAGCAAAGGTAAACAATGTACAGTTATTTTACAAAGCCTCAAACAGCTATTCATATAAGTATGCTGTTTGTATTGAGTCACCCTGCGCAACTGTTTAATTTAACATATTAGTTTGACATAATGAATAGATCTTTTACCACTTTTGCAACCAAGAACCTGCCTGGTGGGCACTTATGAACCCTGCTTAGATTCTGGAGAACCCACTGGGCGAGTTCTCGCCATAAAAGTGAGCGGTGTAAATTATGTTGGGAATGTGTTAAAATACAACTATAACTTTTAAAATAACTAGGTGTATACGGTAGATTTGGTCTATGGTCTTTTTTTTGGCAGTGGAAAGCTTGTATTTTTTCATACATTCTGTATTGACATGTGGTCATGCATTCAACACTATAGCCTACAACCACATATAGAAATGTAGCTATTCACCTTTACCTTTTTTTTTAACAAATCATGTATATTTATTACCTTTTATTTATTTCTTTATAAATTGATGGTCTCATTTTAATATTACTTGCTGCTTTGACAAGTATAGCAACTCACCTGAGATAATTTCACATATGTCTTCATTATCAAAAAAACTTTCACATTGCTTGTTTATTCATTAAATGCCAATAATTTCATTATAACCAACAAAGTACATCTAAGTATAACATTACATCTAAGTACAAAATTTACAAAACTTTTCTACTCATGATAAAATGCATCTAAAATGCAATTTTATTTTTGATTGTTTCATAACATACTTGCTCGTAAAATTTCGTGCATTCAATTTAGTTACTGGCTCCAAGGTGAATGTCAATATAAGTAGGTACAGTCACCGGCATAAATAAGTGATGATTTCTGTACCTTGTCGCTTTTAATTGTTTGACAATTTTGTATGGCATTTCAAACAAGACGTTAATGTGACAAGGTATAGAAATCATCATATATTATATTATGTTGATAAACATGATTAATTTTTGCAGGATATATTTATGTTTATGGCTTCATTAAAGCATATTTTTTTCCTATTTTGTGGATACAAAAGCAAATCCAATTATCTACAAAATGGAGTAAATTATTTTGTTAGTCTCCTATATTATACATATAGGATTTGTGGAACATAAGTAGGTTAGAAGTAGTATTATCAAAGTTTATTATTGTGGCTCCTCCAAGATGTCACTGTGGGCAGTGTGGGCTGGTACCTATAGGCTGCAGCCTGACTTCAATCTATTTTTAAACTGCATGCTAACTGTACAGTTTCCATACACATGGCAGTTAGGTTAGAGTCAAATGGCAATTTTTGATAACCACATGATTTTTAACCATCGCCTCATATCTCTCAAGAAGGACGGTTATCAAGTCGTCTGTATGTTTTTTTTTTTTTAATGTTTGTTCCTCGATATCTCCGTCGTTACTGGACCGATTTTGAAATTTTTTTTTGATTGAATGTATATGCATACAGATTGGTCCCATTTTTCTCAGAACCCAGTTCTGATGATGGGATCCTGGAGAAATCGAGGGAACTCCTCGAATCTGAAAGGCATACATATGGTGATTTTTGTGTTTTCAAAGGAACAGCATGCATTTAGGTACGGAACATTTGGTGCAGTGGAACTGCTGATGATGGCCAGAACGTAACTCTTCAAATCTGAACGGCACAAGCAAACAAGTCGTTGTACACAAAGTCATAATAAAGTATAGGTCAGTTATTCCGTATTCGGTAAATCATGTCGCTTTAACATTGCCTAGCTTCGCAAACTAGCTTTATGTCAACTGTCGCAAACAGCTGGACAACAACAATATTAAAAAGGGATTAAAGGTTTCAGTTTTGTAAATCTTACTTTGTTGCGAATTACAAGCATGTCGAATAATAATATCTCTGGAGAAGATTGTGACGGTCTAGACCGAGGCGACAACGATGGCCAGAAGTCGGACAAAATGTTCACGTTGAAGAAATGGAATGCAGTGGCTATGTGGAGTTGGGACGTCGAGTGTGATACCTGCGCGATTTGCCGCGTCCGCGTAACGTTGTAAAGTGGAACTGCTGATGATGGCCAGAACGTAACTCTTCAAATCTGAACGGCACGCTTATAGTGACTTTGGTATTTTTATAAGAACAGCATGCACTTTCGTCCAGAACAGTGACATTTGGTGCAGTGGAATTGCTGATGATGGCCAGAACGGAACTCTTCAAATCTGAACGGCACGCTTATAGTGACTTTGGTATTTTTATAAGAACAGCATGCACTTTCGTCCAGAACAGTGACATTTGGTGCAGTGGAATTGCTGATGATGGTCAGAACCGAACTCTTCAAATCTGAACGGCACGCTTATAGTGACTTTGGTATTTTTATAAGAACAGCATGCACTTTCGTCCAGAACAGTGACATTTGGTGCAGTGGAACTGCTGATGATGGCCAGAACCAAACTCCTCAAATCTGAACGGCACGCTTATAGTGACTTTGCCATTTTTATAAGAACAGCATGCGCTTACGTCTAGAACAGTGGAATTTGGTACAGTGGAACTGCTGATGATGGTCAGAACCGAACTCCTCAAATCTGAACGGCACGCTTATAGTGACTTTGGTATTTTTATAA
This sequence comes from Leguminivora glycinivorella, assembly GCF_023078275.1. NCBI lineage: Eukaryota > Metazoa > Arthropoda > Insecta > Lepidoptera > Tortricidae > Leguminivora > Leguminivora glycinivorella. Next base: position 15,502,730 of record NC_062974.1, on the reverse strand, counting down.
GAACAGCATGCACTTACGTCCAGAACAGTGACATTTGGTGCAGTGGAATTGCTGATGATAGTCAGAACCGTACTCCTCAAATCTGAACGGCACACTCATAGTGACTTTGGTATTTTTGTAAGAAAAGCATGCATTTAAGTTCAGAACAGTAACATTTATTTAGTTATGTTTGTTAAGCATATTGAGTTTTCAAGTCAAAGTTTGTCAAGCTTCGATTTCTTATAATATAATCGGATTCATGAGGAATTGAGGAAACTCCTCAAACCTTAACGTTATAGGACTTATATTCATTTGTGTTGCCATCTAATAATTAAAGCATTAAAAGCAGTTTTAAAAAATACTTACACATTTCTACATAATCCAACATTCGCAAGTAGCTTTCACCAGAACCCGAAAGGCGACGGTTTTTTTTTCTTAAAAATTATATACATACATAGTTGTATAGCAACATCCTGTTAATAAAGACAGGGATCGAATTTTTCTTATGTGTATGTGGTGATAGGAAGGTAAGTGGTATTCAGAAGCCAATGATAGCAATGATTTTATCAACTTTGTCTATTTGCGTTACATTTCGCTTAGTGAGAGTGTATTGAACTTTTGATCAAAAACTGCACAGGTGGATTACGATAAGTCCTTGAGTTTCTCCAGAAGTAATGTTTGTTATTCGCACTTTTGTATCTTGCTCTTACGTAACAAGAGATGTGTGAAGATTTACATAAGTCTTTTATGGGGAATGCAATAAAACTAGGCCTTTAATAATTTTTCCATTTATTTTACAGTGGTATCTATTTGTTATCGTGAACCATATTATTATTAAATATTTTCTGTTTTACTGTTTCTAAGTATTCAGAGCTGAGGAGGGTTTAAAATGAAACAATTTATTAAACTCTTAAAATACATTTTTATTAAATTAAAAAAATAACGATATAAATAAAACAATGTCTCCGTAATATACGAAGGCATTTGAGTATAATAATCTAAAAGAATGACGAATTCCAAATATTTTCAATATAGTAGAATTGATTTAAGAAATTACTTACAAATAAACATTTGGTCAATCATCTAAAAAAATATGCTTTGTCATGATCAATATGTATAAAGGTCTAAGTTCACAGATCATAATACAATACTTATCCTAAAGGAACTATTATGGACAATTTACACATCAATTTTATTATACTTAAATTAAGTAAATGAGATTTAAATGGCTACAATCCAAATCAGTCTCTTCAATGAACACACCGAACGTAGCTCGGTGCAGCCTATTGCAACTCTCGTGGACTTGCCACACAGCCTTTGTGCCTCCCGCACTCTGGAATGTATTCTCATATATACTACAAAAATAATCTCTCATATTAACACTCATTCTTAATGTGTTTGCTGGCTGTGGCACTACGTATTTTTATACGTGAGCCACCTGTCAATTTCTTCTCAATCTCCTCTAAGCTCTTGCCTTGTGTTTCGGGGACGAAGAATATCACAAAGAATAAGCCAGCCAAACAAATGACGGCGAATAACCAAACCGTGCCGGACATCTTGATGGCCGCATCAATGCTCTTAAATGACGTGGTGACAATAAATGTGCAGGTCCAGTTGAATGACGTCGCCGTAGAAGCAGCCATACCGCGGATCTTTGAAGGCAAGATCTCACCTAACATAAGCCATGGAATAGGTCCGAAGCCTATTGAAAATCCGAGCACGTATAAGACGAGACTCGTGAGAGGCAGCCAACCAATCGAGGACACGTCGGATCCAGATTCCAATACGTAGAAATAACCTCCCAGGGCCACTAAAGTGATTATCATAGACACTGATGAAATATACAGCAACATCTTCCTGCCCAGTCTATCAATAATAGCTGTCGCTATGAAAGTGGAAATGAAATTAACAATGCCAATTATAATAGTCGCCAAGTTTTCATCTATGGTGCTGCCGGATTTCTTGAAGATATCTGACGCGTAGAACACCACAGCGTTGATTCCACTGAACTGTTGGAAGAGCATCAAGCCTAGCGAGATGCAAACGGCGGGCAAATATTTCTTGGTAAAGAGCAAGCTCAAGCCGCTACCGCCGGCCCGGTCTGATTCCACTTGCGTCCTTGTAAGGTCTCTCATTTCCTTGTCAATGTTTATATTCTTTCCTCTTAACCACTGCAGAGCTTTGTGAGCATCCTCAGGTCGTCCTTTAGTGACATACCAGCGAGGTGTCTCCGGTGTTAGAAGCATAAGTAAAAAGAATGGTACTGGAAGCGCAGCTCCGAGGAATGCCAGCTTGTCCCAAGTCAGGTACGCTCCAGCGAGGTATGCGAGGAGAATTCCTGTGTTACCGAAGGCAGTCGGGAGTAGTCCGAGGGCACCTCTCACTTCTGGTTGGATGGTTTCTCCTAGGTAGACGGGGAAGGCTAGAGAGGCGACTCCGACGCACACGCCACATAGTGCTCGTCCGGCGAACACCATAGGGACGTTGAATGCGTTCGCGATGAGCATCCATCCGAGGAAGAACGGTACGGCAGTTCCCATTATGGTTAATCTTCTGCCGAGCATTTCGATCATAGGACCCCCGGCGAGGCCGCCAACCAGAGCAGTTAGGGGCATGAGACCGCCTATCCAACTTTTCTGTAAAATAATAATAAATGGTTAAATTTACTTGATAAATCTAATAGCTTATTGACAGGCGTGAATGTAAGGGCAAGTTGTAAAAAAAATCTAGTTACATATATGTAGGTATACTATATACTACTCAACAAATAGGTGTAATCTTATAAACGTTAAATAAATATCATATACAAAGAAAAAGTGACCAAGGCCTCCAAGTGTTCCGAGCTGGAATCGACCCAGCGTACTCCGTTAACCTGTAAAACCACTCGACCATCGAATCACGAAAGCAAGGGTCGAAATTTTCATGTATATGACACAAGTACCGAAGGCGTAGGAGTAATCTTATATGCAAGTATTAACTTTAGAGTCGGCCCAAGTAAAGTTTGCATGTAGTATGATAAAATGCAACATACATTCGTATAAAAGTTAGACCTTTATGATAGCACTTCCGAGTTACCTATTGGGTCCGACTGTAGTCTCCTGAACAAATTGACATCATTTTTAATATGACAGTGTAAAATCCATACACTTCATATTTGTAATTGCTGACTTGTTTTATCGTTATATTCTTGTGATTTACTAACCTGTGTCTCGTCAATCGACAATGTCTTATTCATGGAGTCGAAGGCGGGTGAAGTGTAGCCCGACGAAAAGCCGACGATCAGAGAGCCCATCGACACAGCAAACGCAGCAACCAGCTGTAACAATCAGAAACACCACTTTAGCCTAATTAAGTTCACATTTTCGCGCTAAAATTCGTATAACTCGCACCTGGAATGGATTTACTTGAGACATTTTTAAGCACTTTATATGTTATGTATTTTAATTATCATAAACTTATTTCAGTTGTCGGTTAAATGTATAAAACTAGAAAAGTACCGCAACACGTTTTTGCCCAGCCGTTTCACTATTCTGTCTGAAATTCTAGGAGCGGATCGGACTTCTTATGCTCGCACTTGAGTACACGGGAACCTACGCAGGTCGCTTTTATGTTTGTTTGTATACAAACTAACTCGGTTTTACGGGTAGCTAAAAATATGGGCTATTTTCAAGCAAAATGTAAGTTATTATTGATTATCCATCAACCATAACTCCTGGTACGTTTATGGGTGGATGCATTAAGAAGTCGCAATAACGACACTGACAAGATCAACTATTTGTCTGAAAACGTTACATCATATTTAAATATTTTCGCCTTTTAGCATTTTAAATTATTTATTAGATTTACACAAAAACTTACTACTTGTTTAAACTGCCAAAATGTATTTACGTAGCTCAACATATTTCGCAGCAAAAAAATAATACACGTTTTGATTCACGAGTAATTCACGTAACTTCTTGATGCTGACTGAGAAACCTTATCAAGAGACTTTAGGACTCAAATTTTATTGCCAAAAAGGAAAGTTCTAAACATTCGTAAATATGCTTATCGGTGGTACAAAACTGTGATTTACGTACCTGAGTCCATAGATATATGCGCTGAGTGGTCGGGGCATACGGAGGGGTGTCTCCATTGATGCTGAACTCAGGTTTCGCCTTATTACTGTCAAGGCTCAGCTGTTTCACAAACGGCACCGAATTGCGCAGGTTCTCATCCTTCCTTCCCTCATTCTTTATTTCCATCTCCATCTTGTATTTGAACTCGTTGCCGAGACTGATCTGGCGCAGCTGCTGAAAGTGTCTGCGGGTCTTGTTAAAGGAGCTCTGTTCGTCTTCGCTGCTGCTTTCTGTAGAAACCAGTTCAGGGATGGCCGCGTAGTTAGGCGCGAGCGTCCCTTGTGAGCCGCACGAGGTGGCGAGGGAGGTGCATGTGGTCGAAGCGGAGAGGGTCGCTCTAGAAGGAACCCTGGCGTATTTGGGCCCCCGTTGCCTGTACAATCGCTCCTCGTCACTTTGTCCGCGACGGGCCTGCTCGCTTCCACCCTACAAGAAAACATATTCGTTAATAAAATTACCCTTGAGCACAATATCATACCTATTAATAACAGAGAATTTTAAGTTGCCGATATCTGTTGTTCGATACGTACACTAACTTAACTGGTCAAACGGTGAGCGCGATATTCTAGACTGAAGTTGTTGTCCAGAGACGCACGCCATTTATTAACATCCGCTATCTAATTTGCGTAAGTCCAAGACGATAAGAACACATTGTGAACTTAGGGAGTCGGGGGTCAAATCGGGAAAACACGATGCTCATTGAACTTCTCATATGGCCACGGCATGATCGGGTAGTGATAAGGGTAACCCGTCTTGACCCTTAAAGTCCTGTTTAAGAGTTAAGACAGCCTTGCTCACACAATCAACACAGACTGAAGCCTTGTTATGAAGGCAGGAGTTCTTATGACCACCCACACAGCGCGTATTATTTGATGTTATTGACGTTATCAAGTAATCATCTTTCTGTGGCTGTAACGATGTTTATGTTATTCCTACCTGTAGCATAAAACATTGCTATTATAGTCTTCATCCATTCCGTATACATCCTTATATATGTAATACTTGGGATTATCACTTAGTCGGTAATTACCTCTAGTTCACAAAGAAAAGTGTTATAATTTTTAAGCCACTCCAAATTAATTTTGTTCAAATTCATTTCGCTATAATAATAGCACGGACATGTCATAATGACAGACCGTAGGTAATGCCACAACAACTCTGGGAAAAGTTTGTTTTATGAACTACACAGTCCAAATTATTTGAGTTTTTGATTTTATCTTAATTGACGGAATAAAGGATAAACTTTGAATAAGTCCTTAATTTCTTAAATATTTATTTGTTTTGATATCGACAACATTGACACAAGGACGAACGTCATTGGATCATCAATATGGGTCAAGATGAGATGTAAATCACGTGGCAATCTCATATGTTAAGATTATAATTAAAATAAACGGTTGAATTGATATCTATCGCGATTGCTTTAGAGCAAACGCTCAGTTTTAACCAGACGTAGGTATTTCGTATACCTACAATGAAAAAAACAGTAATTTTAAATTTGAATCGTCGCCTATATTGTAACCGTTATGAACTATGTTACAAAAATACCTATCTAATATTTATGAAATGGTCTTGTACACCTTAATCAGCATAATAATTATTTTTTATACGCTGGTGGTATTTCTATGCTGTCAGATGTATTGTAAATATTCTCGTCTTCCCGGGTTACCTATTCATAATCTATCTAATTTGTGTTTTTTTTTTAATTGAAATTAATACGATACATATAATTATAATATTATTTCCTTTGTTTTTACGTGTTTCCGCGAAGATCTCGAAAGTTACGCGCACCCGAACCGTCAATATCTTAATTACATATTTATGATAATTATGTTTATATAGGGTATGTAAATGTTTTACACATTCGGGCGGCAAGACAGATTAACTTTGTTTATAACGACAGTTACATAATGTTTTTAATAACATTAGTTTAGTCAGACATAATAATAAAGCAGACCTGACTGCAGAATGCATTCCACCACTGTATAATTTCAATAATCAAAGCGGTTTAAAAACATGGCCTATCTGTATCCTACTTAGAATCTTTGAAAATCAGTTAAAATACAATGTTTAAATAACGAGTGAATAGATCGACTTTCATTTATCTTGGACCATACTGTCATTATATTTTTAATAGTGTTCAATTCTCCGTAAAAATCTCTAACTCCAGTAAGGAAGTAAATGCATTGGATAATCAATGGGACCCTGAACTTGCCGCTTTGTCAAGGTCGCATCGAACTCTTTAGGGCGGGTTTACAAACACTGCATTGTGTACTCTGCGATCGTTTCCATACCGAACACTATGGGCCATTCTATCGCTTGGCAGAGGCCGAGGGAGACGGATACTATCGCGAAGGGAAAACCAGTATAATAAATCTACCTGATATCGCATTGATATTGGTATGACTAGGTCAAGTTACACTGGTACTTCAAAGAATAAGACTCTTTAATCCGTGCCATGTTTAGCCTTTACACAACCAATATGTTAGCCAAGCCTTTGTCAACTTTAGGCTAATATTTAGATAGCACATACTATTACAAAATATTACTGTATTTTCTAGTAAAGCAAACAACATGTACCTATTGAACCCTAGTGTGATGCAATGCATTGTTTTTATTGCGAATCATAATTATTTACTTTTTATTTTATTCGCAGTTTGATATTTAGAGTTTACATGTTCATGTTTACCAAAGACATATATAACTCCGTATATACAGATAAAGTCTAAGAAAAAAACGTACCTCAGTACCATACAGAAAAAGGTACGGTGGCCTAGATGGCATTACACCTTTGGGGTACGCTCAGCTAAATGGCGCTAATATTAATATTTGACATTTTAACACATATCAAGCTAAGAATATGGGCCAAATTGTCAAAACTGAGGTTCAAAAGTTCTAAGCCTGTGTCAAGAGATGGCAGTCTATGCACTGTGATTACACATTTTACTTCGACAGTACCTCTCTATAATACTCGATCCTCTTTGATGTTTAGGTACTGACACGAAAGTAAAAGAAAACTTAAGGACAAATTTAATTAATACAATTAAAATATGTATAATATTACTTACATATTATATTCAATTATAATTTCTACACCAATAAATGCCTTTTGCTTTTGCCTTTTTTATTAAACTTTATTTTCTAGTATGGTTACGTATTCAACGAAATCCTTTATCAGTGTTAGTAAAAACAATAGACATTTAAATAATCTCGAATAATATTATTTATACAGTCTAAATTGGCCATTCGTTTAAATTTAATATTCCTATGCTCATTGGTTTATGTATGTATATGTAGCTGACGAGCTGTCCATTACAGAAGGGTCCTAATGGTTCAAAGTGTATTAAGGACCATTTTATCTGAAATGCCAACAGAAAATCGTTTGAAAATTGCATATGAAACATAAGGAATCCTCTTTAATAAAAAAACACATTTTTTTTAAATACCTAAACTTGTAAACAGAGCCATCTATGGCAAAATGCAGGAACTACGCAGACATTATCTCTGACGAAAACAACTGCCACTACCCCAACTGCAGGAATATTGCAAACAATCTCCATAGGTGTCGCTACTACCTAACGTTAAGAAAATGAAAATTTGGATTTGTGAATTTCAGTTTTACATTTTCGGTTTCAGAATTGACATTCAAGATAATTTGTTAAAATGGTTTAATCTTCATATTACATAAAGTTCGTAAAAAAGGATGTGATGAACATAAAGAAAGCTGAACAAATAGGTACTGCTGTAATTTCATCATTTATTTTCTTTTCATTTTACAAAAAAGAAAATGTTATGTGAATGATATACACCAGCATCACATTGTAAAGCTGAACAAATATTGCTTAAACATTTCAATACAACTTAAACGTTTCTTTTAATTTTATCTTGTCTTAAAAAACTTTCTTGGTCTTGCAATCTATTACTTTTATCCCTAGTTCCAAAAAAATAAAGGATATTCAAAGCGATAGGATGGCAAGTTTTAAGATATAGTGTACATAGAGAGACTGTTTTATTTGGATGTTCAACAAAATTAAAAAACAAGTAATGTAATATATTTTAATACATTGGTATGTTTAGGTAGTAATATAATGTATTTTAAATTAAAGTTAATATTTTGCTCTATTTACTGTAGCATTGCCAATCATGGGGATGTTATCATCAGCCACGTCAAAGCCCAACTATCTGATAGCAAGTTTTTGCATTCGATAGCTTTTCGGAGCATCCTTTTTCATATCCTTGCATTCAAAAAAGATGGTGATAGTTGGAGGTAACGGCAATGGAAAGTAAAGCCGACAGCAGCAGGCGAGGCGCCGACCTTGCAAGGCCGTCTGCCTGGTTCAGTTAAGTTGCCGCTACTCGCGCGTGCGTTAGATTTGTCATGCCAACTTTAATTATTATATTACTGCTGATTGCCCTTTAACATCAGAGCTCTTGATAATGGCAATGTCACTGGTGAATTGTCAAATTTTACTTTTCGGAAAATTTTAAAGAAAGTTAATTACGTATTTTTATCTTGGTATCAATAGTTAATGATGCATTGGATTAAAATTTTTAATTCGTCAAATTATTTAATTTAAATGAGTATTGAGTAATGGTGTACGTTGCTTAGCAACCATCATGCCATCGATCGTCGTATGATAAGCGCTGCGCACAACCTAGAGAGCTTTCTGGACCGGTCTGCGACGTTCCCATGGAAACTTCGCGAAGCGCGCTAAACCAAACTCAGTTTACTAACATTCCACGTCACATTCCTTTGCTTTAGTGTACGTACCGAACCGCGATTGAAATCAAACGATGACATTTGACAACGGCTATGTTAATTACATATATTACGTATGCACAAATACCTATTAGTCCATGCAAGAATTTGTGTCAGCGGAAAATAACAGTACCTACGTAAAGCTGACTTTAATTTTTTACTTCACTTGTTTTATAAATGAGAAACTTACCATTTCGGTGGACAGCTGTTTGAGGTAGCCCATGATCTTCCCCATGGGGTTCGGATTATTCTTGTTAAAGCTCATCTTGATTTCTTCTTCACGTTCAAAGCACTTGGAACAGTCTGATAAAAAGTTCTTAAAGGCACTGAACACGGTGTCAGGGGACGTCGAAATGATAATGTCTATAAAAATATACACTTCGAATTTTACTATATCGTATTGTCTTCAGTTCTTTCTTCAGATCCAGGATCGCAAAAATCACCGGTAAACCACACGCATCATGTAGTGTGGAGAAACTTGGTCCCTATTGTAATAGGCGGCTAGTAAACTGTAGTTTACTAGCCGAAATTTAAAGCAATTTCAACACAGTTTTATCACAGACGTAGTACGTATTGTTTATTTACAAAAGTCCACGGAATTATCACGTTTTCATTGAAAAGTTCAGATCCGGCGCCACGTTCCTGCAAGGGTGCACAACATTCAACTTTAAAGTTCAACAAGCGAAAATGTTGGTAGCGCGTACCTTTTCGTACAGAGCTCAAGTTATCTATTGAAACTTGCAGATGGCAGCGCAGTGTTTTATAGAAGGTTGGTCGCCGCCCCCGCCCGCGCCCGCGCCCGCGCCCGGCGCCTCCTCGTGTAAGCCACACGTGTCTATGTATGAGTTTTATGCCAGCGTGTGTGTGCACACACACCATAATTTTATCAACAGTTCGCACCTGAATTATGGTTCAAATGTTAGCATAGACTGTTCAGATTTTCATTGTAGACAACCTAGGTGCACTTTATGGTGCATCTACTTCATAAAAATATAAAAATATGAAACTAACATATGCGAAGTTGCGGGAAACTAAATTATGATAAGTTTTATGGCGGCCGGCCGGAATGTGATAAGATACGCCATGCATGCAAATTCTAAAATTAGAATAGTTACCTATACTTAGTAGTTAGGTACGTACTTGATTGCTATTTTAATCCCGCCTACTCATATCGATCATCATGATTCACGAAGTTAAAAACATCGGAAAATGTCCTTGTAGTAGAACGTTGCTAGTGGAAATTATAATAAATATTGCCATGAACCTACGACATCACTACAATTACAGAGAAAATATGTATTGGACCGAAAACAATCGTCATTAAGGTAGATGGTGTTTGAGGGGATCGGAAAAACTGTAAAAAAAGAAAGGAATTTTCTTTTCTTGGAATTTCAAAGAAAATTCTGATTCTGTGAATAATACATGTATTATTAGAGCAAAAAACGTTTGATTTGAAGTTAAGTCAACTTGTCTATTACCTATTTATTATTTAAGCACTTTTGCACCGGGATCGACAGGGAATAGTTTATTTGGATAGTTTTAAGTTTTTATTGTTATTAAGTGTTTAGTTATTAGCTATTGTAATTTTTACTATATTTTCCATTAAATAAAACTTATAGGCCGTCATTAAGCACTTTTATTTATTTATAATCAGGTCTTATAAACGTTTTCATCACACTTGCTCAGTAAGTGTGCAATTGCACGCATGCGGTATGTATGAAATTTGTACCCTATATTTTTGTATATTTTTCATTGCAAGTGTGGTCGGGAAGTTGGAAATCGAAAAATTCGCAAACCCGATTATTTTAAAATAATTTTGGAAATGCTCGCTCTGAAACAGAGAAAAAATATTAATATTGAATTATTTAGGTATTTAATATCATATGGGTGGGCAGCACTTAAATATTATTCAATACTATTGAACTACTGTGTTTGAATATAAGAACTTTAAGGAATAATAATGTAACCTATCCTTACAATAATAATTGTTTTTCCTGTACTTTATCCTTAATTAAGTTATGCGTCTGAAATAGTTCCAATTAAAAATCCCTAACTGATTAAAAATAGATTGCTTTATTGTTATTTTTTTATATATTATTTTAATACCTATCACTTCTCTAAATTACCGAATTGTATTTGATTGAAGTAAATATTAGCACTATTGCCGCTATAATAATGCTAATGTTGTAATGCATGATCTCATTAGACCTAACTCAATTAGAATCTAAATATTAATAGATTAAGAGTTTTGTTTGTAAAATTCTATAAAAAACCGGCCAAGTGCGAATTGTACTCGTGTTGCAAGGGTTCCGTACACTACAAGAAGGGCTTAAGCGCCTCCTTTTTAGTAGGAACTTAAGTCGTTAATTAATCGATATTTTGAACAAAACGAAACAGAAATGAGTTTATATGTAATATTCAAACGCGCTCACACAATTTAAAGAGATTTGGTAACTCTTTGCAGCGGTAGTGAGTGAAATTCGTAATTTGAGTTTTTTTCTTTTAAGTCCGACTTACGCTTTACTGTAGATTTCTAATAGGTTTCCCTGTAATCTATAGATTGAAAACTATCTCGTGTATTTTTTTGAAAATTTTACGCTTGGTAGTTTCGGAGATAGGGGGAATGGTCATTTTTTGCTTCAAAGAAAATTACTTTATTAAAAATTATTAAAAAAAATATTTTTGTCTATTCTATGCGGTTTATTTCCCATTGTCCTGTCATAACTAAGTTATTCTCATAAAGGGTGTGTCACACTCATAACCTACGTAACGAAGGGTGTGGTTGTCCGAGTAGTTTCCTGATAGCCGGAGGCGGGTCGCCTGCGTCACGGCGCGGCGCCGGCGCAAGCAATCTGCATCGTTGAGCTCATCCACTCTTAACTGATTCCATTGAAGTGCGCCATCCAGCTATTTAGACCAATTGTGTCTGACAAGCATATTGATATGAATTTGGCCACACGCAGTTATTGAAATTTCGGTGTAACGACTAATTTGTTTGCAGTAAGATTCAATATTGGAATGTTATACAAACCTATTATAAAACTCGAGCAACAACTTTAGCCTTTTATATAATGTTGCAGTAATATTTATTCATATATTTCGAAAAAAGAATGATACGAATGGTATTTTTTTTAACAGAAACTGATATAGTTAATGCATAAACAGGGGAATATTTTTGATTTAAAAGCGATGGGCGATGCCGGGATGCGATAAAAAACTATTTTAGCACCAAAAAACAAAATCATATGTAGATCCGACATGAATAGCGTGCGCGGCTCCACGAAAAGGAAACAAATACTCTCTGTAAAATAAGTACTCAAAAATATCACATTTTTTATTTAAAACTAACAACACCCATTGACGTCAAAACCAGCATAGTTTACAAAAAAATGCTCTACATGCCAAAACAAATGGATTGCACTATACATCCACAAACGCGATCACATCCCAATAAACAAACTCGGCGCTTGCATTTTGTCCATTGTGATGGCCTCGTTCTTTATGAGGTGCCGAAAGTATAGAGTAGAAATTTCTAGATTGCACCCACGGTAAAGCGCGTGCACCAAATCACGTGCGCTATGGTACACATAAGCATATTGAACCATTAATTTTAAACGTTGAAGCTGTGTGTTAAGAGTGATGTTCGTACAGTTTTTTTTTTTACTTAATGCATTGTGGTTTCACGATGCGTGTGATGTGTGGTTCCCGAAAGCTCGGGCCGCGCCTCCGCTTGTCACGTTTGCGGAGCTTAGCGTCACGCTGCGTCATTGACTTGCGCGTGATTACATCAGGCGACAGAATTGCGAGTGCCACAATTATAAATGCACGGTAATCCCATGTGTGTATTATGAAAGCTAAATTAAAAATAAATTCAGCCTGTAATATTTAATTTAAGAACTTATGCAAACATACCTACGTGACTTTTACTCTTTGCGGTCTCTTTATATAAAATCGACACGGCAACCGAAATAACGTGTTTTTCGCTCATATTGTGCTTTAAGTACCTAATATGATAAAGCTTTTGCCGAAAATTCTATGCAGATATTATACATAGACGAATTATCGGAAATCCATCAACAGTAATCATCCAGTTGACTGCGGCAATTTGTGTTAAGTACCGTTACACTTAAATAAATAACTACTCTAAGATATTTTAGATTATAGACCCATTATTTAAGTAGGCAAGCATTTTATGCCATTATTTCAATTTTAAAAATCATGACTCCTCTTAATTCACAAACCCTCAACCGACAATGCTTTTGAGACTAATACAATATGTAGAGTCAGTCATTATTTAATTAATACCTCTATCGCAAACTAATTGGTACACCGCTAACTGGGGCTGGCAATAGTACAGTATGATATTTTTGCACGTTGTAAAATGCTATTTTTATCTTCCTGAGCTCTAAACCAATGAACATTGGTTCAACTAATACGTCAAACCGCTACAAAGTTTGACGTGTGCGCGTGAGTGTTCTCATGTGTGCGTACGTACACGCACACTTATGTAGAGGATCCAAAATGATGTAGTGGAAAACTACCACACACTAGACTAGTCTGCATGGTCTTACTGAAATAGTCGGGCCGTACTCGAGAACATTCTTCGGAGTTATGCGTCTGCATCTATAACGGCGCTGCCACGACATTGGTCTAAGCGCGACAGCGGTGAGCGGCAGCCATACGTGCGAATGAAAAGTCCCATCGCTGTGTCTCGTTCCAATGTGTGGCCGCCGCTCACCGCTGTCGCGCTTAGACCAATGTCGTGGCTGAGCCGTAATGCTTTATGGCTGTCCAAGTGGCCATCATGTCACCTTCATAATCTTTAGTTTATTACAGTTCTCATTCTAAAATATTCTCCTAACCTATAGGTAGGTATGGTTCTCAAAATTTAAATGGATCTCATGCATATGATGCATAATACTTATAAGGTACAGCGGGGCAAATCTCGACTGGAGGGCAATTGTAGCTAATCCATTTTTTTCATTATTACACTATGATGTTGAGTTCGACATGTTTCCACTGAACACGCCTATACCATATATATCCGGTGGACACTCTATTTAATAATGCAAACATTGTAAAACATGGAAACAATGGACCAGTTACATTTGCCCCCCAATCGAGATTTGCGCCGCTGTACCTTACCCCTACATTTGTTAGACCGACGACAAAACGTAATATTTTCGGTATACGGAACCTAGAAAATAAAACCTATTTAAATATAATCCGAACAAAAGAGTTGTAAAATATTCATACGCCGAAAACTAGTTTTTATGGCCTCGTCTGCACTGAGAGAAATTTGCATTGTGAATTTAACAAGTTCGACTTGTTGCGGTTTATCCGTTTGAATCAGCCAAACGTATGTTTAAAACAATATGTGTCAGGTTGTTTTTATAAAATCGACTTGTTGATTCAAATATATTGCCGATTCAAATGACAAGTAGCTTGTTGTTTGAACCAAAGAGCACGTAGGCGCTATTTTAACCAAAAAACTTGTTGAACGAACATGAAAACTGTTTGTTTTTTCTCTCAGTGTGAGTATATTTTGTTACACTTTGGATGATTGAGCAATAAATATTGATATGGGATTAATTTATCACAATATTTATGGCAATTATAGGCAATGTATTTAATCGTACTAATTGCTTTTATCAAAGTCTAAATTCCTGATTGCGTAGGTATTCAAACGAAACCCGTAGGCTAGATTTTCAATTAAAATTACTAGCTTATAATACGAATTATTATAAAAAACTGTTTTTACAAAAAAAACGGACAATATTCGTGTATTTTTCATTCTCTGCTTACTTTTATTTTGCTTTCGTCACCAAAAATGTTTTTAATCATAGTTCGAAAGTTATATATATTCAAAAATATCAAAACACTTTTTTCGCGAGACCGAGTGAAAGACCAAGACTGAACTAAATTGGTACAGTAGCATCGAAAGTTAGTGCGTTTTCACATTATCCGATCCGATATCGGATGTCGTACCGATATCCCATACATTCCAGGCGCCATCTTGGATGTTTTCTATTGAAATTCTTCCGACATCCGATATCAGATCGGATAATGTGAAAACGCACTTGGGGGGTCCAACTATGTGTCAAAAGTAAGGTCTTTTACTAAAATATGTACTCTAAAAACATTCAGTCGAATTGAGAACCTCCTCCTTCTTTGAAGTCGGTTAAAAAGAAGAAATAGGCTACTTTTCTCCTAGTCAAACCAGCTTCTTTTTAAGAACTGTCAAAACGAATTTCAACGTCTTGCTAATATGCAATTGATATGTATGAAATGGAATGGAGTGACGTCACGGTCAACTCAGTTACTTTATATATTTCTACCTGACTTTTTAAATAGAAATTGGATTTAAAATAACTTCTATCCATGTTATTCTTATATTTATCTGATGCTTTATTTCGTGCATTGTATAAAATATTTTATTTTAAGTACAGTCAAGTTCCCTAATTAGAAAAAAACTGATGCTGGAAATAAATGCGCTTCGCTAAGATAATATATAATATACTTACCGTCGTTGCGCTCATAGAATGACTCAAAAGAAAATTTGAAATTCTAGAGAAATTAAATAAGTTGATTGTGCAGCTTCATTTTACAAACACGTAATTTTACTTTCTAATTGTTCAAAACAGGTTATGTACTGTTTTTGTCTAATTACTTTAAAATCACTCTCTTCTCTCATATTACCGTCGTTTTTTTATTTTGTTATTGTGTTCACTAGGTTGCCTTAAAAACGAGTATTAAGATAGGTATTAAAGATGTACCTAAAACTCGTTAAGTTTTTCTTTGACACAGTAAACTATATCTATTTTAATTTATGTTTTAGGGCTCTACTATTTTTGTCCGAATAGTGCTCCTTCATCATAATATATTTTAAGTAAATTTACATCTACCTTTTTATCCATCTCCTACTTAGATGATGTTTCCGTATTCAAAAGTCGTAGACCTAACGAAATCCCATACATAGCAATCAGTATTTGCGTGAAAGAACATTCATTCATACTATATTTATTCATAGTCTCACTTTCAAATAATATATACATATTACAATTGATATATGGAAAACATACAATGATTATATTGTTAATATTTGCAATGAGTAACGTGTAACTCATCAGGTGTTTTATGCACAAATGTGTTGTATGTTATCACCCGCCATGTATGGAAAATTTTGAATCAGACATTTATCACAATTTACCCGATAAGATAAAACACTCCCGAAAGGATAGACGCGTGATACATTATGACTGCATTTTGTTATCTTTTATCGTTCCATCTCGGAAATGTACTGAAATTACGTTAAATCGTTGCGTATTATTTTTTCGACACCAAAATGTGTGAGTTGTCTTGGATTGACGCTTTATAGCCGGTCACTCGTTTCTGATGATCTTGGTCCGTTGAAGTCGTAGTTATGATGGTTTCCCTATTTCCTCTGCAAACATTTTGGTCTGTAACTGTCCATTTGGCAGACTTATATCTTAATACCTAGATTTTTAATTGTGTATAACCAGATTGAGATCTGATGTTTCTCTCACACCATGACCTAAGATTGAAAGCCGTGTAAGGAAATGTGAGTCTTTGCGATATCATGCAAGCAAGATTTCTTGACGATCTCATGCTAGCAGATCTCATAGCATAGCTTAGAGCGATTTCTTTACCGGCAAACTAACACAGCTTTAAAATCCGATTTATATAATTTTTATTTTTTGACGACCGGTCTGGCGCAGTCGGTAGTGACCCTGCCTGCTACGCCGCGGTCCCGGGTTCGAATCCCGGTAAGGGCATTTATTTGTGTGATGAGCACAGATATTTGTTCCTGAGTCATGGATGTTTTCTACGTATATAAGTATTTATATATTATATATATCGTTGTCTGAGTACCCACAACACAAGCCTTCTTGAGCTTACCGTGGGCCTCAGTCAATCTGTGTAAAAAATGTCCTATAATATTTATTTATTTATTTTATTTCAATGCAACAGCAGTGCTGTTATAATATTTACATTCCTTGGACTTCTTTCAGTGTGTTATTAAAGGTTCAATTTTTAAACACATACCTACCTACAGCCAAAAATGAGATAAGTAATGTTATAAAATACGTCTGTTGACATGACACTCTTTTAAAAAACGCATTTAGTATATCTGTGTAACTAACCTTCTGCGGTCTGCCGTACTAGACAACTTTAATCCTCTATATACACATCAGTAGGCCTAGCACATGATGGCCGCGGGAGTATGTCGCCGCGAGATAGATGACACGTCTTTGTCTAATTGTATTAATGACATAAGGACAGGTAGTCTATCTCGCGGCGACATACTCTCGCGGCCATCATGTGCTAAGCCTGCAGCCTACGTCAACATGTGTAAACATACTTCACGCTCCAAGGTAGACAATACATTAAGATAGATGTATACAAATTACATGAAGATAGATAGATGTATTTTTCGTCTTAGGTACCTATTTTTATTATAGCAGGAAAATATTCACATATATACATATTTTTGACTTCAATTCAAATACTTGTATCGAGCCAAAAATATGTATTTGTCTATAAGCAATAATTTACATTTAGAACATGAAAAAAGTTGGTCTTTAGACAAATTCTTAATTGTCGTCACAAAACTGACATCGAGTTAATTTTTGTTAACAACTGTCACTAATTTTGGGTCCCAATTTCTGAAAATGCCCTTTAGAACCGTTAGATTAAAGCACGTCCCATTTATTGCGGCCTTCGAAAAGTTTATTTTTGCAACTGACTGTACCAAAATATTAAAAATATTTACTTTATGTATCTGTTTTGGTGTACCTACATGTACCTAATATTTAGTATTTAGATGGCTGCTGATCGATAGGTAAATTATAAACTAGATTAACCTTGGTTACTTAGGTTTCAGGTCATTGTGCACTGGTGCAGTATCCAGGGCAATCAATACCTATTACTTTACTAACGTATGCGAGAAGCCTGTTTTTAACCCCCGACGCAAAACGACGGGGTGTTATAAGTTTGACGTGTCTGTCGGTGTGTGTCTGTCTATGGCATCGTAGCTCTCGAACGGATGAACCGATTTAGATTTAGTTTTTTTGTTAGAAAGCTGAATTAGTCGGGGGTGTTCTTATTAGCTATGTTTGATCGAAATCGGTCCACGATGTCGGTTTTTTTTTTCAAAATTTAAATTTTGTGGTTAGGTTAGTTAGTTGATGATGTATTAAAAAATAAAATAGTTTTGATATTCCGTTTTAATTAGCCCTAAGGTTGTTTCGAGTTTATTGGAGTTAGGTTCATTTAAAATGAATGTCGTCCTTGTCACTATATTTAACATTGATCGATCATTTAGTCGCCGGTTTGCCTCCAAACCTAGCTATTGTAATAAATATAATCTAAAGTCGAAAGATCTTTTTAAATTTCAAAAGCAAAATTAACTAATAGTGTAATAACCTCCAATGAGTTATTAGATGACTAACTGTTCACTCGTTGTCTAGCTTATACCTACGCATGTCATTATGAAGGAGATACGAGAGAGGATTACTCAGTCGCTAGCGAAAAATTATGTCACTGTCAAAGTCGTATTAAGGATATTGATTGTCATTTTTTATTTAGTTTCGGAGCTAAATTCCGGTGCCACATAAACTATCTCGTCTAATACATGTTCCTAACGATGAAATAGAAATAGGCAATGACACCGACAGTTGAGTTCCAAGAGATTACTTGGAATTGCATTACTATGCGAGCTTCTAACCACTTTGCACCACGCATTCTAATTGATTTCCAGAAATTGCTAATTGGCTATTAAAGTGTGGTGCTACACTGGTAATTGTCACATTACACCAACGATTAGACCCCTATTGCATGGAAAACTGTTGTTAATTTAGATCTTGAGAATATAATGTAAATGTTTTCACGTTAAAAATCCTTAAAAAGGTGTAGACATTAGGTACCTACCTAACCATATTTTTACAGCTTTTACATATGATGATATCTTCTCATAGCGGTCATTCTGTTGCATCCCTCGGAGCCAAGAGTGGTGATTTTTCTCCTCCCCTTGGCAAAGTCTTCCGTTATTCTTTCATTATTTAGTGCCAGAATAGGTAACATCATGTCTCGTAACGCCCAGCTCCAGCCACTCCAGCCGCGACGCTCGTTGTTATCGACAGCTTTTCGCCATTTTCCGAGCCCAGGTGAAAGCGCCATAAGATCGGATCGGACTGATAGCATTGAACACAAAGAATTAACTAGTTTTATGTATTAACAATCATAAATGTGGATCTGGTTTAATTCTCCATAAGTTACATATCATAATACGGCGGAATCCCGCGCTGTTAATTCCCGAATACATAAAGTATTATTATACCTACAAGTATTATAAAAATAAAGGAATGTTAGAATCACATCAGCAAAAATATGTTTTCAAGTAGATACCTAAGTAGATAAGGAAAACATTTTTTCCAAATGTATATAATGATTAATGAATGGACAGATCTGCTCAAAATACTACTTTAAAGGCTGGCTCGGCGGCCAATTCGGCCGAACTCCTCAAGCGGCGCAAGTATGCAACCATTAATAGTGGTTGCATATTTGAGCCGTTTGGGGTTGAGACCCTGGGGCCCTGGGGGGAAGGCGCCCACAGGGTCTTCAAAGAATGCAGCCGCAAGCTTGTGGAATTGACACGTGACCAGAGGGCTGGGTCATATCTGGCACAGCGGATCAGCATTGCCATACAACGTGGCAATGCTGCCAGCCTTCTGGGCACGTTGCCAGTGGACGGCGATTTGGGGCAAGTCTTTTATTTATAGTTTATTTATAAGTTTAGATTTTAGTTTTAGTTTGTAGTTTTATTTAAGGACCTATTTTATTTTTTTATTATTATGTATTTGTAATGTAATTTTATAGTAGGTGTGTGTATTTTAAAATGTCGATGCGGTGTTGATCATAGATTTAACGATAGGTATATTTGCCATGATGAGCGACCTCGAATTAGGATTAAATTGCCAACTTCATTAAAGGTTTTATTGGGATCAATGAGTCTTTTAAGTTGATTGGCGTAACTATTATAATTATCTGTACTAATTGCTTATGATTTGACTGTAAACAAACCAATCTACCATAATTTCTCCTTAACTACGTACCTAACCTAACTTCTCTAAGAGTAGAGTTTAGGTAGACACTTGCTGACAATTTGTCCTGAGTTTAAATAAACAACCGACTCCTCACAAAAATTTCTTAGGTACATAAATTTAGAACAGAATTCAGAGTAAACTAACGGCTGAATCAATTTCTCAATGTCAATGTAATTGTCAACCCTAGCTTTGAACCACTGCAAGGAAAATCGTTTTCATGAAAAATCTGTAGACATCCGCTTGAGAGCAACAATGCTGAGGACAGGCATGAATCTCAAACTTTGATTCAAGCAACCTTTGATTGATTCAACCAAAAGATCACATGATCTTAATCACATCACATGAAAACGATCTGTGTTTTATTTACTTACACATGTCACATGGCGTGACAGGAATAATCTTAGACCTGATTTCCACAACATGTTTATTTGGTGACGTCAATTAGGACATCTGGAACCAAACGAAATTCCACATTTTTCATCCTGCGCGATAAGGACGGCAGGCAAATTTAGAAAATAACCATGTCAAAACAGGGACTTTGAACGTAATTTCCATAAAAGCAGCTTACGAGTCGTTTCGTGTCACATGTGCTTACTGAATTTACCTTCTGCATTCAAATTGCAAGTTTCAATCCATTGCAAGGCCGACGAATGCCAACGACCGTCCTCCAAGCCATCTGACTGTTATCATCTCAAGCGCATCGCCTCACACGACCAGTTACAATTGATCATTACGATTCTTGAAGTCATTTGCAACCAGAGATCATACTTGTACTGGCCTTTGGCAGTGCGCTTAGTGATGGAATAACAGATTTTGGCGCTTCGTTGCGTAATGAAGGTCAAGGCAGCCCTTCCACAAATATGTACATTTAAATAACATGATCCTCACTACACTACTGCTTGTTCCGGTCTTGAGAAATATCGGACGGCTGTTACAAGCACTATAAGAATGTTTGAAAAAAATTAAGTATTTATATCTCGGTCATGATATGTTATGCTATATGCAAAAGTTAGCTTACTCTTAGCTTGTGCAGATGCAAGATGGTAAAAACTTCGCTAGTTGTTATTTATAAAACTTATTTTTGGTATACCTGATGCGTTGAGAAATGGCAATTTTATATATTTTTCTCTACATTTCTTTGATCGCATGCGTTCAACGCTGCGTTTAACGCATGGTATAATAGACGCGAAAGGTTACCTCACATTTCTCCAGCACAAAACCAACGTGACTGAAATGCCAAAAGAGGTTAAACAGTGTCGTTCTGATGCGTAATTCATCACATGGATCACGATATTCACGATTCCTAGTTCGATGATTAATTGGAAATAGCATTATATTTTCATGATCATGACTCAATGTAAACACAGTTTATGTATACAGGTGATTAGTTGATTACTGATTACCGTTTTGACGACGTGTTTATAAAAGCCTAAACTGAACGTAATGGATGTATCGCGGTTCTCCAGTCTGAAATTGTCAATGTCTGTTTATAACATTCTTCAATTCCTTCCATTTTTGATTTGTCTTCCTACAAATTCTAACCATCTTTCCTGTCTTTCATAAATAAGGATCATTGGGTATGGTATGGGTAGGTCAATCGATTAAATGCGTTTTTGACTATATTTCTTTTTTTATTTATTTATCTTAAAAACAATCATACTATTATCCTAGATGGAGAGTCGCTATCATTGTAGCTACGCCAAATCGTTTAACAAGGCTGGCGAGCGCGCAGAGGCTTCATAAAATATATACTACCACAGTATCATTAGTTTCAGGGTGTTTTTAAAGACATGGCAATAAAAATAATTATACGAATCATTTATATAGACGCGTCGCCGTATGGAACAAAAAAAAGAATCAAATAGTCTTACTGACTACATATGTCAGGTATAAATAAAAATAAATATTGGGGACACCTTGCACAACAGATCAACTTAGCCCCAAACTAGGCAATGCTTGTACTATGGGTGCTAGGCGACGATATACATAGTTATATGGATAAATACATACTTATGTACATAAAATAAAAAAACCGGCCAAGTGCGAGTCGGACTAGCCCACCGAGGGTTCCGTACAAACTTTCATTCAAACTACCTAGTAAAAATAATCTCATATTTTCATATAACTCTAATGACTTGACTAGAAGACAAAAGTATAGGCACTAATGAGTATTATTGTGTATAGCGCCATCTCCCGGTCAATTTGCTAACTAATTTGCGCGACCTGGTTTTTCAGGGATAATTCTTTATAATGTTAACCGATTCAAACAGTTTTTACTTTATTGGACAGAAGATGGTTTACGTAATATCTCGTATTAATTTGAAGTACGATATACATCCGCAAGGGTGGATAAATTGAAAGTAAAAATCTGAAAGTTTTTTGTGAATTAAAAAAAAGTATTCAAAATACAAACACGATTATATTTTTCCTGTAATATTTAGCATAAAACCAATGTTTACTAAAATTTTCATAATTTTTCGTTGGTAAACTTCGGAGATAAGGGGGGGAACGGTATTTTTTTTTACATTTTCCTTCAAAATTCTTTTTTTTCCACAACAAAAAAATTATAAAAAATAGCTTATTTACGTTCAATTTGAGCTCTTTCCAACGATACCCCACTTGACCTAGTAACTTGAAATTTACAGTTTGCCCCCCTTTCATTTTGGCCATTTTCTACAATTAAAATTAATATATTTAAAAAAAATATACTTTCTATTTGTAGAGGTTTACAATGTTCACAACTATTCCAAATTTCAAGTTGATAGCATTAGTAGTTCTCGAGATATTTAGGAATGTGACAGACGGACAGACAGACGGACAGAGTCGCACCATAAGGGTTCCTGTTGTACCTTTTTGGTACGGAACCCTAAAAAATATCCATGACTCAGGAACAAATATTTGTGCTCATCACACAAATAAACCCCCTTACCGGGATTCGAACCTGGGACCGCGGCTTAGCAGGCAGGGTAACTACGCGCTAGGCCAGACCGGTCGTCAAAACCAGGTCGGTAGGTATGTTAGTTGAGTTCAAGTTATAGTATGATTATTATCATTTCATACTGATCTAAAATCAAATTAGTTTTAGAATCACAGAGTTGCAGTTAAGAACCATTATTATGTACATAAATAATTTATATTTATAGTCTTGATGAGCATAGGTAAGGGTCCCCCCACATCTAGCGTCTCGCGAGCGTCGCGTCGGGCCAACTGTATGGGCAAAGCCTGACGCCGCGTCGACGTCGCGTCAACGCGGCGTCTTTTTCCATACAGTTGGCCCGACGCGACGCTCGCGAGACGCTAGATGTGGGGGAACCCTAATGTTCACGTGGTTGCTTCTTCTGCTATTTGTATTATAATTACCCGTGATAGTCATTAATGTCATTATTCTATTAAATCTATAGTATTTAATACCAATAATTATAGTTGAACGAGGGTATAATTGCTGGCACTTAGCTGTCACCATGAACCATAAATAATTATGATTATGTAAAACCACCTCAGCGTATTGATGGCAGCATTATCAACACACAGTTAAAAAATAGGCATAGGTACAGTAAAACGCGCTTAATCACTATTTCATAGAAGGTGGCAGTGGCAGCCTGGCAGCTGTGGCCACCGCGATACCCTAGCTAGCCCCACTAGCCAGTTCAGCAGTCGAGTTTTGTATTTTTGGTGAAGGTTTGTTATATTAATTTGTGTATTTAGTTTTTCTCTCTCAATCTCATTTCTCATTTGACTCATTTTTCTGCATGTTATAAAACTGTGTTCGCGAATTTTTCGATAGACTCAAAACACAAAAACTACTAAACGGATATTTATGCGTTTTTCACTTATGTAGGAATAGAGTGATTCTTGAGTAATGTTTAAGGTTTTGTTATTATAAATTGATTATTAAAACATGACTATATGTGCTAAAAGTCGGTAAAAATGACGCTGCTTAAGAGCTTCAATCGAAAACCCTTCCCGTAAGTACCGATCGACTTATAACGTATAACGACGTATAACGCTCTTATACATAAATTGGACAGTGTTATGGAATAAGCGATCAAGCGACAGTTAGTTGAAATCGAGAAAATGAGCTAGAAAGATTTGAAATTTGAATCAGTTGTTTGTAAGTTCATTTATAAAGTAAAAAAGTTAATTTTGACATTGAACCTATAAAAGTGTTCATAATTTAAATAGATAAAAAAAATAACACCATACCTATTCAAGTTTCGAAGTTATTAACGTTTTTCCGCTTGATTCTTTATTGAACTAATACTGGGATGAGGTTAATTTATTTCGTCGTAGCGTACTATGAGACATATTTTGTCGCTTGATTCTTTAATGCAAATTGTTAGAGGTAAAGTGAATACTGGAATAAAATAACATTCCATATATTTGAGTAAATAGTGCTATTGTAAATAAATGAAAAACAATGTTTTCCTCCACAATGATTAGGACTAATCCGTCTAACAATTTAGTTTTGTTCTCCAATCAACTTTTTTTAATAAATGTCAAAAAAATCAGCATATATGGCAAAATTGGCATTGTAACTAATAATAATTCATTAGTACTAGCCAGAATTACACACATAAGATATTATGATATAACAAAACCTCTTGATACTCAGTTCTCATTAAGCGAAATATCCTGCAATTTCAAATATGTAACAACGAATTAAACGACACTATTAGGGCGGTTAAATCGATATTGCGTTTATAAATCATCAAAACTTTAAACCAAAACGAATTAATAACATTTTTATGGCGTTTAACTCGATTTTGCGATTTAGAATATACGCTTATTATAATTTGTAAAAGTAAATTTGGCGTTCAATTCGTTTTTACGTAACGACTTAGTACACAGGGCCATACAAATTTTAACGTGTCGCTTGATTCTACCCCTTAAAATAAGGCTGTAAGCATGATTTTTCAACAAATAAATAGTCAATACTATAGATTATCACATTTATATCCGAACTGCATTCATAACTTTTTTTCGGATTTTGGCGCTTAGTTCGCTATTCCATAACACCGTCCAATTTATATCAAAAAATATGTTGTTTTATTTGAAAAAGCAAAAAAATTGACCAGTCCCGAAAGTACCGAAAATCCCGAAATCCCGCCATATTGCTTCGCCGAAAATCCCGGTTCTTTGAAACAGTACCGGTACTGCAATCCCTAATCAACACCACGAGCTGCCTCAAGGCCGCTGGATGATCAGTATAAGGTGCCCGGTCGTCCTTCATAAACTTCATAATACCTACTTACCTATTACATATAAGATATCTTCATCATAGTTCTTGATATCTAACCCTTTACCACCGAAGGTAACAAAAACTTCTCCGAGAGTCAAATTGAATACATACAGTAAATATCATTTCTAAGATATCTTATGGAGTCATGTCAACTTAAGTTGGCAAAAATTCAGATAACCCCGCCTGTGGAAGGATTAACGTCATATAAGCACTTTCGTTAAAAATAATATTTACCTTTTCCCGCAGTACTCTCGTCCAATAAATTTACGTCCTGATACTAGATTAGCCCGTCCAAACTCAGACATGAAAATGGTCCACTCTGGTCCATTCGGCATGTCAGTAAATATTTTTAACAAAATCCCAAAGTCTATACAGGAAGAAACTAATATAAACAGATTTAAATATAAATTGAAACAATATTTAATTAGTAAAGCCTATTATTGTGTTCAAGAATTTTTAAATGAATTCTATTTTAGTTAAGTAATAAAGTATGTTTTACTTAGTTTTAAAGTATGTAGTACATTTTACTTAGTTTTAAAGACTATATTATATATTATATTTGAAGATTAAACATTACCTATATTGCTATGCCCTCACAGGGTTCATGTTGAGACTGTACTTAGCTTAAGACCTTATTATGTACACATGAAACGCAATAAATATTTGAGTATTGAGTATTAGACGTTTCAAATAACACCTGCATATGACTCTTCTGCTTCAACCTAGCGTTTTCCCGGCCTAGCGCCAGGGTCCGCTTTCCTGCTCAGCCTTCTCCACTTTGCCCGGTCTTCGGCATCCTGAGGTGAGAGATTGTTCTCTTCCATGTCCGCTGTCACGACGTCTAGCCAGCGCTTCTTAGGCCTACCGCGGCCGCGTGACCTAGGGCCTTAAAGTTTTGTATGACTATCTGAATTCATTTGCAAGTAGAGGTATGTACCTATTTGTTTGTAAATAAAAACGCTTTACCGTTGAATTCTACGAGTGAATTTCTAAATGTAAATCCAGTACTTATAAGAGAACATTTTACACTAATTAGGCCTTTATTGGTCGTTCACTTCCCATATAAGTCGGAACATATAAGGGGCTCAAAAACATTAGCCATACCACTTAACTGGTAAATCTAAGAATATATTTACTAGTACTTAACGTGTATTTAAGATTGCTCAGGTTTAATCGATTACTACTCCTTAATTAAACTTTCTTAGTCGCCTAAGCGACTTGTAGTCGTCTAGTTCGCTCAGACGTGTCGGGCACACCTTCACACTAGCATATGCTGATAGATTAGGTCCGTCGATGGCGCCAGGAACTTCTGCATTTGCATTGCTTACCGAGCACATAGCACTTCAGAGGAACCAAAGAACGAGATCCTTAATCTACATCATTTGCAGCTGCAAGCAAATGGGCTTTACTTTCAATTTCTCTACCGATATGTCTTGTCACTCCTTCAAGATGCTCTTTTTCGGCTATATGTCAGAGCCCAATATTTTTTCCCATACCCCTAATCTTGTTTATCATCGCTAACCACTAACATCGATAAATAGAAAATAGTTTTCTGCTGCTTTATCGCTCTTAAACATTTTGAGAGACAACTTGCAGTTCTCCCTTTTCGAAATTGGTGGAAGTCTGGAAGGCTCCATTAGAAAGCAACGAAGCCAGCCCTGTTATTTAATGCAACTCCGCTATAAACTAAGGTGCATTAGGTTAATTCCGAAAGTCGTCTAATTTCGAAAGTCGCGTAAAAATCACCATTACTTCCATCATATCAAGATTCCCCTTTCGAAATTACCCGAGCATTCGTAATCAATTCATTAGCACCTTACTACTTTTTATTTATTCATGAACCTATTTGTTTTTAACTCTGTGTCACAGTTAATCCGGCGTGAGTATTCATATCGAACTTCACACTAACGCTGGTTTATCTGAAGCCATTTTCTCAGTAAGCGATTATACTCACAGCCCATGTCCCATAACCGATCCAGCTAGGGGCGATCGTACTGCATTCTGCGTATTTATTTATAGCGTGCGACCCGCCTATCGGAACGCCAAGAAAAACCTTGCTTCTATACTTGATCTTGGATGCTTGGGCACTGAGTAACCCGCTTTAAAAGGATCTCCTACATAATCGATGCAACGATGTTGTTCCGTAACATGTCCATACCAAAAATAAACTCCAGTGTATTCTGGTCTTAGGTCTATAAGTAGAGGCATCGAACTAGAAAAACTATAGATGTTTGACTATAACCCCACATTAGTTCCGCAAGAGACTCAACTAAACTGTACTTAAATACATATGTAATTATGTACGTATATTTGGCATGCCTGGCTGGCTGTCCATAGAAAATCAGACCATAAAGTAGGAACCGACGTAAAATGCCTTGAACTTGTATTAGCACAAATTATCTTATCTATAAACTAAGGTTTGCTTAGATGGTTTAATGCTTACCCATTAGCTTAAGATAGGTTATGGTATTATTATGTGGCGAGATATTTAGCACGAGGCAGAACATTCGTTATCTACATTGCAATGTACTTAAATGAAACTTTTAAGCGCGCAAAAACATTTTTTGTATTGTCTGGATTAAGTAGATAAATAGCATAAAGATTGCAAAGTACCAATCTAACCTATTTAGGGGCATTCCACGAGAATGTCGCTTACGACATGCAATTCTTCTAATACTTCTGAAGACGCTAAGAAAGCGAAGTTGTGTCTGAAAACCTTTCATGACCTGGTTAACCAATTGGCAGTATTTTCTCGAGCTTGGATTTGATTGATATAGCTGCCATTCAAGGCAAAAGCATGTCGTAGACGACATTCTCGTGGAATTCCCCTTTATTAAAAAGATAACCCGAATTCCCACATAATTGTTTGAATACGTACCTAAATAATTACCTGTTTCATCTATGTATTGTGTTGTGACGATGACGTTCGATTTCTACCACTCAGTAAACGTCACAGCTTGCAACAATTATCTCCATCTAAGGAATGCCTTGCTATTAGCAATTCCTTAGGAAATACAATTTAATATAATTAACCCACGTCAATGACGATGATGCGGAAAGCGATCGGGAGGCGTATTCGAATTTAGCAAGATTTTAAACGGATATGATGTCCATCTTAGCTCGTCTTATGTCTGTACTATTACAAGCAAGAGGTACCGAGAATCGAGATGTTTTGCAAGTTGTTATCATATTTTTAAATTCTGAATAGGTAATGGCTGAGTTGTCGATCGTGGTTGGTCGGACCGGCGCGTGAGACGTGGTCCGATCGTGGCGCCATGTGCAAGAATGCTTATTAATCAAGATTTTCTTGCGCACATCGTTCGAGTCTGAAAAGTGCAACTTTTACTCGTACGTGCACTTAATTTTAGACGACATTTACGGCGCCGTTAGTAAGATACTTCCGCTTTTACGATTTCCAATATTTCCATAGATAAATAGGCTTACTTAAAGATATAAGGTACAGCGGGGAAAATATAACTGGTCCATTTTTTCCATGTTTTACAATGTGTTACATTATTAAAAAAATTTTTTTTTAATTAAAACTGTTTATTTCAAAACGTAATTATTACAAATTCTTAAACCTAGTAATAATCTTTTCCCCTCACTAGCTCGGAAACACGTGTTTTGTTCTTTAATACCAGCGGGTAAAAACGCATTTTATCCACTAGTGGGTAAAGTAATTTGACCTTGAATAAAGTCAAATTAACTGCTTTAAAATTGATAAAAGTAGGTGAATCTAGTAATAAAGATGATTTACCACCTGTGGAAATACTGGAAGCAGTGATAAACGCATTTTAGATAGATAGATAGATAGATAAGTCATTTATTTGGCAGACTGCAAACACACACAATACAATACACAATTTAAAACACACAAATTGGGCGCAACATAAAAAGAGACAGAGCAGTAAAATACAATTGAGACAGTAAAAAAAGGAAAAAAAACAACAACAATAACAAAAAAGAGAAAAGAAAATACAAACTGTGTGCGTTGCAGCAGGACAAAAGGGTCGCGGCTCAGTGATACGCTTCGCTCTTTCGACCGAAGCACTGATTTTCTGCCGGAACCCAGGTCACAATCACAATAGATTACTTAGATAATTACTTATATTGGGTTGGTAAGAAAGTAATGAGCGAATCATAACCAATATTGTTATTTTTATTTAATTTATTATTTTAATCATTTATCAAAAATATTCGGCCTTCGTTATCTACTACTTGTCTCCATCGTTCTGGTAAAGAATGAATAGCATCGGCGAAGAAGTTCTTAGGTTTAGATTCAAAAAACTCAGCTATGTACTGTCGTAGATGGGCTTGATCATCGAACTTTTTTTCATTCAAGGCATTGCTTAGCGATCTGAACAATGCGTAATCCGTAGGTGCCAAGTCTGGAGAGTACGGTGGATGAGGTATCACTTTCCAACCTAGCTCCAATAGCTTTAGCCGAGTCACTTTTGCAATGTGTGGGCGAGCATTGTCGTGTAAGAAAAAAACTTTAGCATGCTGTGGACGATTCTGACAGATTTTTTGGTTTAAATTTTCAAGCTGATTACAGTATACTGATGCGGTAACAGTCATTCCACTTGGTGGGAGTTCCCAGTGAATCATCATCAGGCCTTGTACATCTTTACAGATGATTCAAGCAGCGTCTCAGATCTAGGGACAGCGGCGCTTGTGGCTATATAACCCGATTCGTGATCGGCATAACCTACCACATCTGTCACAAATAAAACTAGAATTAGTCTCTATCTCTACACGAGCGCGATCCTCGTTATGCCTTATTGCCCGTTTTCGGGCTAAGTTTTGAAACCAGGACCTGTCATGGGTTTCACGACCTCTTAAAAGGCTGGCCCTCCACTCGACGCGGTTTGCTGCTAGGTCTTCCCACGAGTTAAAATCTATGTTAAAAGCTACCATATCGCGCTTTACACAGTCCTTAAAGCGGAGGAGTGGGCGTCCTACATTGCGCTTGCCTGATGCGATTTGGCACAGCATAGTCCGTCTGGGCAAACGAGTACTGTCCATACGCTGCACATGGAATAATACCATGAATATCCCACCAAACGGACAGCATAACTTTTTTCGGGTGAGGCTCTGTTTTTGGTGCCTCTATTCCTTTTTCGTTTGGAGCTAGCCACTGACGTTTGCGTGTGTGATTTATATATAAGACCCATTTTTCATCTCCAGTGATAAGATGGTCCCACCAGTTGAATGTGCGGCGAAAAGACAGAAGTTGTATGCAGATATCGGCACGGCGGTTTAATTGATCTCTATCAAGTTCGTGCGGTATCCAAACACTGTATTTGTAGTTTTTCCCAACTCGTGTAAATGTGTTTCTATGGTGACATGAGAGCAGCCTAACTCGGTAGCAAGAGTACGACTCGTTAGCCTCGGATCTCCTTCAATTAAGGTTTTTAATTTGGCTACATCAATCTTCACCGGTCGACCAGACTTAGGTTGATCTGATAATGAAAAGTCGCCACTACGAAACCGCTGGAACCATCGTTTCGCCGTGGCCTCAGACACAACTTCAGGAGCAACACGCTGACATATATTACGCACTGCTTCGGCGGCTGAATGGCCAGACTGAAATTCATATAGTAAGCAATGCCTTACATGCACTTTTAATTCGTCCATTTTCTTCCTTATATTAGCTCGGCGACAGCTAGTGAATGACCGACGAGAAACTGTGCTACTCGCCCTTTATATACTTTCGACCATAGAAGATTCTAGAACTCTCTCAAAAATTTTATGTGGAATTCAATCGATCGCTCATTACTTTCTTACCAACCCAATATAATAACGATTTATATAACGTTAAAATGGAAACAAAGTGTAAAGTGTATAGTGTGAATGTTATGTGCATATCGTTTGATGTTTTCTGGATAGTGTTAATGTTAAAGTCGCAAGTATGTAAGCCTAGTCTGACTACTGTTCCCACCAGATTATATTCTGAAATCTGTAACCAAGTACCCGAATGGAATCCCATTTGTTTGCTTCTTGAGGAGAATATTTTTAAATTGAATCTTAAATGATTTTTTGGATTTTAGGTCTCTTAATTTTTTGAGTTGTAATTTCCTCGCTATAGTGAGGGGAAAAGTTTTGTGTTATACTCGGGTGCAAATGTATTTTACTTCTCGTGTGTTAAAATACAACTTTGCCCCCTTGTATAACAAATAACTATTAAAATCTAAGATTGTAAATTATTAAATAGAGTGTCCACTGTCCACCGGTTATATATGTAGGCGTGTTCAATGGATACATGTAGAACTCAACATCATAGCGTAATAATGGAAAAATTGCCTCCCAGACGAGATTTGCCCCGCTGTACCTTACTTAATTACTTCACTCTCGGTCTTTACGAAGCAAATCCTAATATTCGCTGGGTGCACGTATGGGGCTGCGGTGTTACTTGCATTTTGTAGGTTTTCAATTAAAATTAGTTCCAACCACTGCTGCTAGCATAAATGTTTGACATCCCATTAGATTAGATACGTAGCTATATTTGTGACAATAACCACCATTACCCCACCCCACTCCTTCACGTCACGCACGGTGCCATTAAATAGTAATCATATTTTTTTTATCTTTAGGTACCTACCCATGATGTTTTCGATTTTGGTACAAATGTAGGTATCGTATGTACATATCTTATTGTTTTCATATCATATTCATAATATACAAATAATATACGAAATATTCACTTTGTTTACTCTTAGCATGAAAGAAAAAATCACACTATCCCTCCTTGAAGGGAAGAAAATGCTGTTTACAAATAAGTGAAATTTTAGAGATGTTTTCATCACTCTGGCTCGAAAACATCGTTATATTCATTATGGTATATCTACTGAAGTACAAAGGCCTAAATATGGTATTCCATGCGTAACAAGGCATACCGTACACCTACAGATGTATAATAGTTTTCCATCGTATTTTCTCGGAAATACTCGTATTTGTCGTGCTAATTCGGTCAACGTTAGTACGTCCAAGGATTATTTATACAGAGTGTAACAAAAATGGTGGTGATCCGTTTAAGGGCGTACTCAGTATCGTATTCTTATCAGGAAAAAGTAGAAGAAAATTTTTTTTTCGCTAAAAAAATTTTCACTTTTGTATGAGCCGGGCCGCGCGAATCGGTCGAATCTCCATACAAAGATAAAAAAATTTTTTGCGAAAAAAAATTTTTATCCTACTTT
Organism: Leguminivora glycinivorella; assembly: GCF_023078275.1. Taxonomy (NCBI): domain Eukaryota; kingdom Metazoa; phylum Arthropoda; class Insecta; order Lepidoptera; family Tortricidae; genus Leguminivora; species Leguminivora glycinivorella. The sequence continues at coordinate 15,470,316 of NC_062974.1, read as the reverse complement.
TTCCTGATGAGAATACGATACTGAGTACGCCCTTAAACGGATCACCACCATTTTTGTTACACCCTGTATAGGATTTACATACTTCATACTAAGAATCGTACCACGATTTTTTGCGCCACCTATTAAATACTATCATAACTACACTGATGATGCCGACAAATTTATTTTTTTCAAAATGTGTGTTGACATCATGTATATCACGATTTATCACATAATATCATGATTTTAAAATAAAGAAATATGTCATTTTGTTCTTATAAAAAATAAAAACACGCAAAAATATTTGGGGAAAATATGATTTTGGCCACTTCCAGGCTGCGAACAGCGCCATCTAGTTTTAAGTCTAAAGGCCCATACATTTCAGGGGTACCTACGCTTTTTTGTATGGGCTTTGTCAGTCCAGTATTAAATCGTTCTTGGTACGTCCGAGTAGACTCACTGAAAGAGCATGGAACGTTCGCGAGTTTCCGTGAAATTACGAAGGAAAAACATTTCTCATCGTACATACGTAGGTATATGATTATTATTAAATATTATACGAGTACGTACTTAATCTGCTATACAGAAGTGGATATTCTAATAGGCTATACCCAACTAATACATATTTAATTTTGTTTACCTTTTTGCTATGTGCGACATGTGCGTTACTGCCTAGGGCTTGCAATATCGGACGATTTTCAATTCCGGAACTGGTTTTCGAGATTGGACTTCAATTCCGGAATTCCGGAACTAGTTCCGGAATTGAACAATTTTTTTGGTTTGGTTTTCTGGTGGGTTTTTGATGAAATAGTACAATTTTAAATTGAAATTTATTATAAATCGACGTTTAAGACAATAACTCCGTACCTGAAAGGCATATATTAAACACTGAAATTTTCATTTTAGTAATTTTACAGGAAAGCCCATTTTGTGTCAAAATCGGTCTTGCAAGGTATTTCGAACTACAGTTAACGATACAAACGAGGTTTTAGTGCCAGTTTTCTGATAGTGGTCAACGTTAAAGTTATTTTTTTATCCATTGAGCATCGAAATAATATAAAAGTAATAATTTATAAGAATGGCATAACTTCTTGTTCACATAACTGTAATAAAAGAAATATTGAATTACCTTTATCAGACTCTAGTAGGGACAAAAGATATCCAAGTTAGCCCAAAAAGACAGATTTTATGATGTATTCCTAGGTACCTACAACTACATGTACACCTTAATTTTTTGTAAAAAAATAAATCATTCTTTTCATATTCATCATTTTCCATACATTCGCTTCTCAAATCTTTTGATTTTGTGGTAAATGGTAATAGACTTAGATAGAGTTTAATAAAATATGCACACGTCTTTGTGAAAAGTGTATAAAGTAACTACAACGTTATGCTTGTGAATGAATGTAATACCAAATACTACGATTTGCGTCTGAACTTAAGACTTTATGCCTAAAATATTCAGTGCTATGAGAAAAGAAGGAAAATTTTGAGTTTATGCCGCTTTAATACCGATTAATTTAGATTATTACTGAAATTTTAGGTTCGATCTAATAAATTGAGCATAAATAACGCTATTAAAATAATATTGTACCTAATGTTATTTATTTATATTTAATTGTCCTTCAGTATTCGAGCATAACAGCATAACACTCAACTCCCTCAAATTTTAAATTATCACAAGACACAACTTTCTACAACAAATATTTACTTTGAACTGATTATATATTTCACTTACCTATTAGCTAAAACAATTGAGAGCAAAACCAGAAAGTGACAATGGTATAATATTAGCGGGTTAAAACTACACTATCTCGCTCTAACTAGCCCTGGATGCAACCCTTTGGTCATAAAATAGGCACTACCTGAATCCGAGCAGTGTCTAACTTAATGAATTTACATATCTTTTATAGACGCGGTGGTAGTTTTGTAAAATAACCAGGCTGATATTACACGTTTTCGTCCAAAAATATATCTTTTTTCAATTCCGGAATTTTCGAGATTATGTGTTTCAATTCCGGAACTGTAATATCGGAAAAATTGTCCGAAATTCCGGAATTTCGAGATTCCGGAATTCCGGAATGCAAGCCCTATTACTGCCATTAGGCTGTTAAATTATGTAATAATAACCGGTTAAAATTAGGTACAAAAATATAAAAATCAATAGACGTTTGACCTTGCTCGCTATAACACGTATTGTACATTTAAATAACAAATACCAACATTCGATACGTAAATTGACATCAGAATGATGTCACTTAATGAATGCGTCTCGCTCGCAATACTCTTAGAACGTGGATAGGCAAAATCGAAATGCACCATCCTATTGCAAAATCTGTTATAAATTTAATATCAATGTGTCACATCTTTGCTGCAACAAACGGACAAAGGTGATCGACTCGTTAGTTGTTAACTTGTTATTAACGATTAAAATTACCGACTTAATCGATATCGTGTGAAACGATTAGGGTCCGTTGCAAGTTGCAAAGTGTGGATCTAATTGGCCCTTTACGTACCCAAGTAACAATTTCTGGTCCTATAGTGGTCGCGAGCACCAAATTAAATCACATTAAATGGTCCTATAAATAGTCTATATTGGTACTGTAGAGCCGATTTGGCGCAATTATGCAGCCATTTAGTGATATAATAGGGCTATAGCAGTATCATCCGTGACGTTTAAGGTCTATAATGGTGATGTGATGATGACTATTGTGCTAATTTGTTGACATAGAGGACACAGTAACGCTATTATAGTATCAATTTATGCTATAGTAGCATCTGAGATTCCGTTATACAGGTTTTTTGTTCTGTAATAGCAGTTGCCGTCCCTTTTAATGCGAATGAATGAAATTTCTAAAATAATTTAATGTGTGTAATATTTAACAAAAACTGTTCTAAACGAGGAACTTTATGAAAAGTGGCGTGTGAACTTGTGAAGTTTAGTGTCAATCAAAATAATTTGGATTTCGTATAATTCCATCATTACTGCAAAAAGGTATGCGATGGAAATTTTACCGTTAAAAGAATATTAGTTTAATGGAGTATTTTAAGTGCGCCCTCGATTTATACCTGTTTTGAATAAAATAAATAAATATAATTTAATACAATAAAATTATTGGCACCATATTTTCTACTATGGATCCAAGAAGTAAAACATACGCTTTTATAGTTCGACTATGTCACTTATCATACGCATTCACTGCCATAAGCCCGCCATTGTGGATTCCATTAGGGTTGCATGAGACTTCAACTATGATCCAGTTTAACTTATAAGTTCTTTATATAGAAAACAATACTTGTTTTCAATGTTTTACTATAGAAAGATCTTCTAAACAGTTTTTTTTTATAAAACATATAGTAAACTCAGCTATAACGCTATTGTGTTTTAAAAGAGATACCGAAACCATTATTCCACAGTTCTGTGATATAAAAGAGTCATTGTGACGTATACGGCGATGAGATATAAAAGGCATTAGAAAACGACTATTAACGCTTTTCAAAGCTATATAAACGTATCCTGAAAACTTCATTATACAGCAAAATAGCTCTATAATGGTATTCATATCACTACTACAGTGTTAAATACTGTAGCAGTGTTTTCCAAAGCCACTATATCCCAAAATAGTGGTATAGTTAGGTTTTAATTTCTGTTAAAATACGACTACTAAAAATACTATAAGCGGCTTGTTGGGAACCTTAATAGCGCAAATTGATAGCATAACAGTGATTCCTAACACTATTATACAATAATATTGTTCTTTAGTAGGTTATTTGATCCTGTTATAGACCAGGCCTATAGCGGCTCTATAAAATGGTGATATAAACGTTTACATCACTTCCTAATAACACCTTTTAGCTGTATAACACAACAACTATAGCGGCTTGTCGGGAACCTTAATAGCGCAAATTGATTGCATAACAGTGATTTCTAACACCATTATATAATAATATTGTTCTATAGTAGTCATATTTGATCCTGTTATACACCAGGCCTATAGCGGCTCTATAAAATGGTGATATAAACGTTTACATCACTTCCTAATAACACCTTTTAGCTGTATAACGCAACAACTATAGCGGCTTGTCGGGAACCTTAATAGCGCAAATTGATTGCATAACAGTGATTTCTAACACCATTATATAATAATATTGTTCTATAGTAGTCATATTTGATCCTGTTATAGACCAGGCCTATAGCGGCTCTATAAAATGGTGATATAAACGTTTATATCACTTCCTAATAACACCTTTTAGCTGTATAACGCAACAACTATAGCGGCTTGTCGGGAACCTTAATAGCGCAAATTGATTGCATAGCAGTGATTCCTAACACTATTATACAATAATATAGATCTATAGTAGTCATATTTGACCCTATTATAGACCAGGCCTATAGCGGCTCTATAAAATGGTGATATAAACGTTTACATCACTTCCTAATAACACCTTTTAGCGGTATAAGCTTATAGAGCTAAAAGGTGTTACTGGAGGCTTTTATACGACAGGCGGTTACGCCGAAAACCTTTATACGACATCTATAGTAGCTTTTGGCGTCGAAAACCAAAATTATAGCACTAAAATGTTACTTGGGTAGGGTTGCCAGATGGTCGGAATTTAACGAGATTCTCGATGTCCTCCCGACTCCCAACAAAATGAAAACTTCCCGGAAAATAACAAGCGAAACGTTGCTGATTCGACGCTCGGAGACCAAAAAATGTAAAATACAAATGAAAAGCAAAATAATATAAGTAACCGAAAGAATTATTAATCTCCGAAACACAAGGTATCGGATTGAAAAACCTTTAATTTGTTTTATTTTACATTTTCCGAGATAAGCCCAGAAATCTCGGAAAATTTACCTTTTGTCCCGATATTATGGTAATTCGATCTGGCAATCCTACCTTTACTGGTGGACACTATAATATTTTCTAATCTAACATATAGCGCATGCACATTACTATTTTTCTCCTAACTTATATATACATTTCACTTGCGCGACTTAATGCACTAGGCTTTTCCGTGCGTGCGAAAGAGACACATATCTGTTTAACGCCTTCGAATCGTAAATAAGCACTCAAGGTTTTGATGGAAAAATACTGGAAGAAAAGTGCGCAAACCAAACGGTCCACCCGCATGGCAGGAGTCGAAAACATTTTTATTAAAAAAAAAAGAATTAACCACTACGGTGCGGCTTATGTTATTGTTTAAAAAATACTTTTTTTTTAAATTTTACATTGTATCATTATTCCAAAAACTGTTAATAAAGGGACATTCTATCAATTTTATACTTCTAAAAAATAGACACAGTTTTGTGTGCTGATTTAAAGTCACAAACTTCACTTGAAATAATTACAGACAGGTTTTTTACCTCTGACGAATCTGAATTAGCAGGCGAACACTGACGCAAAGGCGGTTAACACATTCCCAGCTTTCATAATATTGACACGACACTCACACATAATCAAAGTGTACGTACTGTAAAGTACGTATGTGTTAAAATGTAAACTGAGGCAGCCACAAAACTTATTTTACACTCACTAACTTAAAAGCACGCATGTGTGCAGGCCCCACACTCGTAAGCATTACAAACCTCAATTAAATAACAGTGCAAGTTTCATAAGTAATTAAACAATTAAACGTTTTTCTTAAGAGAAATTTCTTATGTCATCTTTTGACGAGAATTTTTTTTTCTGCTTGCTGTATAAAATTTAAAGCTCATGACTAAAATATGATACCTTTAGCACTGACCCACAAAATGCAAAAAATAGCGTTTCATTTTAATGAGATCCTTAATATTAAAGTGTATGCGTGTACCTGGCGACGCCTTGGCGCAGCAATGTTTGTTGCGTCGCTCACTAACCAATGTTGCATTCGCCCTAAAAGAATCAGTGTAAGCTTGATCCTCGATTAAACGTAGTTGTTGTGAATCGACGACTACACTGTATTACATGAAACAAGAGTTCGGTAAGCGATTAAAATTGCACCCAAAAGGTGTTCTTCCGATCGTTTACTGAGTGCTAGTAGAGACTGTTCAGTCGAACCACTGTAAAAATGCACTCTGATTACGAATAATTGTATTTGTCCTTGAGTTCACGATACACTGGACCTTAGTAACTTGACTCGCGTAGACAGTGAGAATACATATAGCAACACATGGCGATCTCGCGCGCTTACCGTTAAAATTGTATTTTTAACCGTAATCCCAAGAAACAATCTTGTCTTACTGCATCTCGCTTGATATATCCTTTCTCATTGGATTGAAAGTAAGCGAGCAGGATGTTGTACACCTACACTGAGCGTGTTATCGAGAGAGTGAAGTAAGCAGTGAAACATATAAAAGTATGATTTATGTTTTATTGATTTTTGAAATGCTTAACCATATCAATTACATAATTAATTTACTTACTACAAAAGATGTAGAGACTAATGCCACAGTATAATAAAGAGTACTATTCGTACAGTATGGCCACTCCCGCTGCCCTCTGAAAGTGCCGCCCACCCCCTCTCGGTTACCTCACAGTTACCGCCTGTCAAAAACGCGAACAGTCGACCTGTCATATGTCACTCATACAAGCATAGTACGCGTTCACCTACACGAGCTTAGACTGTGTGCTATAGGAACGCGCCTCTTTCATATATTTGATCGCCAGTGTCCGAGGTGTGCTAATGCTTAGATGTGAATATTTGCCAATTGTACAAAAAAATCACAGGTTCGACATGTAAGAAAAATAATTTTTAAGAAAAAAAAAACCGTCGCCTTTCGGGTTCTGGTGAAAGCTACTTGCGAATGTTGGATTATGTAGAAATGTGTAAGTATTTTTTAAAACTGCTTTTAATGCTTTAATTATTAGATGGCAACACAAATGAATATACGTATAACGTTAAGGTTTGAAGAGTTTCCTTAATTCCTCATGAATCCGATTATATTAATATAAGAAATCGAAGCTTGACAAACTTTGACTTCAAAACTCAATATGCTTAACAAACATAACTAAATAAATGTCACTGTTCTGAACTTAAATGCATGCTTTTCTTACAAAAATACCAAAGTCACTATGAGTGTGCCGTTCAGGTTTGAGGAGTTTGGTTCTGACTATCATCAGCAGTTCCACTGTACCAAATGTCACTGTTCTAGACGTAAGTGCATGCTGTTCTTATAAAAATGGCAAAGTCACTATAAGCGTGCCGTTCAGATTTGAGGAGTTTGGTTCTGGCCATCATCAGCAGTTCCACTGCACCAAATGTCACTGTTCTGGACGAAAGTGCATGCTGTTCTTATAAAAATACCAAAGTCACTATAAGCGTGCCGTTCAGATTTGAGGAGTTCGGTTCTGACCATCATCAGAAATTCCACTGCACCAAATGTCAGTGTTCTGGACGAAAGTGCATGCTGTTCGTATAAAAATACCAAAGTCACTATAAGCGTGCCGTTCAGATTTGAAGAGTTCCGTTCTGGCCATCATCAACAGTTCCACTGCACCAAATGTCACTGTTCCGTACCTAAATGCATGCTGTTCCTTTAGTTAATTAAAACTGTTTCTACTGAAAACTGAAATACATATATATTCGGTATATTTTATGTTTGTTTAAGAGTTAAATCGTACACTGGGTATGTTAAATTATGGTCCCAAAATTAAAAAAATTAAAACGTCGTCGATATTTCCTTTAAGGCCCTGGTTTCTCTGACCACCCGCCGCCGGCGGCCGGCGACCGACGCGGGTCCGCGACTGACGACGTTCGAATGTTTTGTTCGGAAATGTTTGAGGGTGGTTTAAGGGTGGTAATAGTACATTACGATATAAGTGCGTAAAAAAGGAAGTTCGAAACGAGATGCGATAAATTAAAACACGACCGAAGCGAGTGTTTTAAATCGACACGCGTTACGAATTTCCTTTTCGCACGTGTATCGTACGACGTTTTTCAGTACATATGGCCCTCCGAAGTTTCGACCTGGCATATAATGAACCACTTCTGTACTGAAAAACTCCATCTGTACTGAAAAATCATAATCATATTAACATCACGTGACTTATACGTGATATGTTACGCTTGTCTTAAAAATAGGACAAACATCTGTTTAAACTGACGTCAAATTTCATGAAAACTATTTAATTTTTATAATTAAAATTAATTGATAGCAACGGTTAGATCGCACACGTTGTCCTAATTAAGCTTTTGTTCTCATTGATGCAGCAAACGGCTAACGATGACACGCAATTGCAAAGTAATTTGACTAACATTGCTTAGAATTTAGGTTAGGTAGGTATCTAAAATTAAATACAGTCTAATCAATATTCCAACCTACTGGTACCGTCAATTTGCATTACAATGTGTATCTATTTTCTTAAACAGCAAATGGAAACGATGCAACCACACGCAAACCCTATTCATATAAAAATTGAACGACGTATTCTTTCATTTCTTTGGTTTGGCTCGCGGTTATCAATGTTTATTACTTATAGATTTGAGGGCCTAGCAAATTTCGACTGGGGGCAATTGTAACTAATCCATTTTTTCCATTATTACACTATGATGTTGAGTTCTACATGTATCCACTGAACACGCCTGCCATATATAACCGGTGGACACTCTATTTAACAATGCAAACATTGTAAAACATGGAAAAATGGCCAGTTACATTTGCCCCCCAGTCAATATTTAATTGCCCCGCTTTACCTTAGTAGTAGTATTCACCTACACATTTACAAGCTTTGATTTAATAGTCGCCAGTCGGTCGTAAGTCAATTTGACCGACTTCTCAAATTTGCAAGCTTATTGTAGGTATATAAAACGGATGACAATTCAATTTTATGATAATTATGATGACATGGAGCTGACATGTTAAGGGAGACAAGAAGTTGCCATTGGAACTTGGTTCGCTGTGATAAAAGAACACAAACCAGTTGTGTTTGGGGTTTTTAGAATTGTTCAGTTTAAGCATACGTAGGCCCAGGCACGTCTGATTATGACTATAGCGCCCAATTTAAACAGTGCGTGTAACAAATTAGTCCAACATGAGATCTTGACTCCTATCAGTTCATTGCCGAAAACACGCAGGGCCTATCACGTAGCCTGTCATCTGATGCACTCGCGACGCCGTCCACGTATGTTCGTGCGATCCACGGTGACGCGCAGTTTTGTCAAATCTACCTTTTATTAACAAAACGTTACGAGCCAAGACGCGCGTTTTCGTGAGTAACATGTGCGTCTTCATTTATAGTATTTATAATTGTCGCCTCATATTCTACTGACGTCTGCCGGATCAATCAACCCCACTGGTACTGACGTCAACTCCTGCGTGAAACGGTAAACTTGGTTAGTTTTCTTTTGGAAACAAACCATTTTATATTATAAAGTCATTATACAATTTGGACTAGAAGTGTGTATTGGACTTTCTATTACGTAGCAAGCGAAGTAGTCCAAAGATTCAAACATTGCGAAGATATCATCAGTTGTGGCTCAGAATAAGAAAATTTATCACCACCCGGTCATGAGGAAAATAATCTACTTTTACAAAAAAAATCAAATAAACGCTATTGAGTATTTATCATATACAAATATTACAAAATCCTAAATTAAGTAGAATATAAATAAATTTAAATATTGGGGGACACCTTACACATCACTTAGTAAATGCACAGAAAACAACAAATCCATACCACAGTCCATACTAATATTATAAATGGGAAAGTATGTGTCTGTTTGTTTGTCCGTCTTTCACGGCAAAACGAAGCGACGAATTGACGTGATTTTTTGAGTGGAGATAGTTGAAGGGATGAAGAGTGACATGGGCTACATTTTGTCTTATTTCCAAAGCGAGCGAAGCCGCGGGAAAAAGCTAGTAATCCATAATACTAAGGGAAAGTGTTTGTGTCTGTTTGTTTATCCGTCTTTCACGGCAATACGGAGCGACGAATTGTCGTGATTTTTTAAGTGGAGATACTTGAAGGGATGGCGAGTGACAAAGGCTACTTTTTGTCTCTTTCTAACGCGAGCGCAGCCGCGGGCAAAAGCTAGTTTACATACTCGTATACTAACCACTCTTACGGCTAAAATATGACTTTCTGCGTTTTTTGAAGTATCGAGACCCCGGCATCTACCAGCTGGTATGAGAAAATTAGTATGCGTCAGGTTATCCATAATGCATAGAATTTTAGCACACTTATGTCAGTCACGTGCTGATGGTATGCCACTTACATATATTTAACCAGATCGGATGAGTTCATGTTTTGTCGAACTGTTTCACACTTCCTTGATATTTACGTCACACTAATTCTAACATAAAACTATTTGACAGAATTTAATACTAAAGGTGACAAGTGTCAGTGACGAATATAAAGGTTTATTTTTTAAGTATTCGTTACTAATTTTATCTATATATAATATATAATTAATTTGATATTAGTATCAACTATAATCTGGAAAACCAATGTCGTTTCGTCAGTCAAAGGGCACAAAAAAATTATTCGTAGTTTATAAAAGAATGTAACGTTTAAGAAGTTATTTATTAAGTAATGTTAATACGTTGTACGTAAAGGAATTAAAAACAGTACCATGTTTATAGAAAGTCGTAATGTTCACACCTACTACTACTTACCGGGAAAACACAAGTCATATGTCGAACATTTTTTTTATTCTGCATTTCCTGATATATGAAAAGATAAGAAGGAAAAAAAATAGGAAGTGATCTCACGTTCTCATCGAAATGCGTATTTATTCGTGCATATCGCCAATTACTCAGGGTTACATGTAATGTATTGCAATAAATATAGGAAATCATCATTGAGCTTCTCGCAGCTTGACGTAACGAAACACTACAACCGCGCGGTGTCCATAAAACCAACACCAAAACTCATTATAATAAAGAGTACTTTCGTACAGTATGGCCACTCTTGCTCCCCGCTGAAAGTGCCGCCCACCCGCTCTCGGTTACCTCACAGTTACCGCCTGTCAAAAACACGAACAGTCGACCTGTCATATCTCACTCATACAAGCGTGGTGCGCGTTCACCTACGCGACCTTAGAATGTGAGCTAGGAACGCGCCTCTTTCATATATTTGATCGCCAGTGTTCGAGTTATGGCCAAAATTAAAAGGGGTGATAGGCCATCAAACTAAAGTCACAGTAAAGTAGTGACGAAAAGCTTAGCAAAAAGATGCTGCTAATTATTTTTAACGAGACTGGAGAAATTTTAATGAGATTTATTTCTAAAATCCAGAAAACTTTAATATTTAAATTTAGAATAGCAGGCCCTTTAGCACAACTTGCCTTGTCGCGCGCGAGTCCATACATCAAGCGCGACTTCAAGTATGAACTTGCGCGCGACAAGGCAAGTTGTGCTAGAGGGGCAGTTCTGCATAAACGGGAGACACAATATCAATGTCGAAGTGAGGTAATACGACCCACTTATTATTTTCTTTAAAGAAAGTACTTGTTTCTACTTCTTGCAAGACTTAAGAATCCAGAATAATAATAGGTAGTGGCCACGTTGGATATAGATGGCACCTAAGTAAATTGTGGACACTGATTATCGCTCTCCATACACAATTGGAAGCAAATTCAGACTAATGCCTCTAATGCTTACTTACCACGCCCAGCACAAATAAGCACTATAGTATAGACACTATAAAGCAAATATATCTAGATTGTAGACTGACCGCAGCTTTAATTGTTTGCGGTGATGATGCCATTATTAGCATAAGATTAGCTATCGCCGGTATTACGCCGAATTAAACCTACTTCAGTTTACTCAATCATAAATGTCACTAAAATTTAACTTTACTAAAAAAAAAATATTTTCGTAGAATTATCTCATACAAACATTACAGCACGCCAATGTCCATACAAGCCTTGTTTGTCTAAATAGGCTGGACACGGTATAAATTAAATTAACACTGTTGGTTCTACCACCTTAATGGCGTCATTGTTGTAAGTCAGTAGTATATATATTATCACTTCAGATGAATTAGGCATTAATACAAGATTAAAGTGCAACGTAACATATACATTATGTTTAACGTTAAACATATAAATTGTGTTTAAGAAATAAATTTTCTTTTTTAAATAAAAGTTAGTTTGATATTTATGTTTGACAAAAAATGCCGCCCTTGTTGTTTTTCTTCTCTGTAATTGAGCTGTATTTAAAAAAAAAATGACTGTATAGTGCCTGTAGGGTGTTACTAACATACTACACCAATCGAACGATTGGAGTTATAACACCCTTAGATCGAAATAGTTATGCCTCAGTCTTAACTAGTCTTAAGCAATATCTTTGCTTCGCTTCAGATCGTTAATAATATACGTAACTTGTACGTCATTGAACATAAACAAAGGATCATTGTCTTTGTCGTCTAGGATCGCAAACAAATGTTTTTCTGCACGCCGTAATGAGGTCAATATAGCTAATTGAAGATGTAAAATTACGCCGCCCGTGCGTAGGCACGGCCCATGCTTTGATTGATCTTGATTGGGGGCGGGTTGTGCCCACAAACATTGCAATTTATGTCAGCTAGCACATAAGTGAAGCACCTACAAATGGAAGCCATATGTCAACGCCTTAAATTAGTTGCTATAGAACCTGTTATCCTTTGTTTCGGGTGTCAGCTTCTAATGGTTTCTCTGTCTGTAAAATAAGGTGTGTCAAATTAATATATTTGCCCGCAGCGGCAGTTCTTGTTACGCGGATGTTAAGGTTTGTAAGTTATAAATAGGAAATGATAGATAATTAATAAGTACTAGCTTTTACCCGCGGCTTCGCCCGCGTAATAAAAGTATTCATTAAGATTTTCATTTGGATCCTTAGGTTTCTCTGTAGGTATATTTATCTGCGATTATTTCGATTGCACATAATACTTTTGCTTGCAATGATTGTAGAAATATTACAAATCGACCACAGCGTAGGTAATTCTATATACGCTGGGGAAACCTTTATAAACATCCCACATAGCCCGTATTTCGACACTATGATCGGTGGGTAAAAAGTATTTTTTTCTATTATCCCTTAAAATTTTTACATTTTGCTTATACTTATCGCAAACGTAATCTTCAAGCAAGCAAACAACGATCGTCTTAGAGCACATTGATTGTAAGAGACCGCCGACCGATTATCCGTATCCCTCTAACGATACCCATATTATCCGTATCCGTATCGCTATCGCTATCCCTATCGCTATCCCTATCCCTATCCCAATCCCAATCCCTATCCCTATCCGTTATCAAGATGTTCAATGATTTCTTATCAAGTGCTAAAATATAAAGTTTCATGGTTTTATCTTTTAAAATTAAGAAATCCCATACAAACTTTCAACCTCTTTTTCAACCCCTTCATCCCTTTTTTTCGAAATAAAAAGTAGCCTATGTTCTGTCTCAGGGTCTAAAGATTGTCTGTTCCAAATTTCATCAAAATCGGTTGCGTGGTTTAAGCGGGAAAGCGTAACAGACAGACAGACAGAGTTACTTTCGCATTTATAATATTAGTATGGAGTATGGATAATTACGAGGAAGCATCTGTATAAATATAGGTACATTACACGATGGTATTATAAAATATAGATAGTTGGAATAATAAATCTCAAAGAGTAATAATTTTTTTGTAGTAGAACCTATGTACCAGTCTTAGGACCTATTTGGTTCGAGAACTCGTAGTTACAATTACAATACATAAATTGTGGTACTTATATGAGTTTGCGCGGCGTGTGAATAGGCCCTTACTGGTAGCTCGCCATACTCACTCATCTTCCTTCCGTTATCCTGGCTTTTTTACACGGTTCGTGAGAGCCTGAGGTCCGCTTCGCGATCGGAATAAGCACTAGGTACGTTTATGACACTATTATTATGGGTAGCTTGAAAACTAAAACTAAAAAGTCAATTTTGAATTTAAAATGTTTCATTAAATTAAACTCGGTTTTTGGTATTTAGAAGATTATATTCTAAATTAATCCAGTTTTTTTTAATACGTGTCTCGCATAATTTTATCCGTATTTCTGTTATAGGATCCGTATCAATTTCACACTTTACATAATAGGATTGATCAATGCTTGGTAGTTTAAATAATAGGTAATACACGGATTATAACTATCCCGATCGCATTATCTCAAAAAAAAACAACCGTAATGTCCATAAGTAGCTGTATGTTCAGTGACTAATACGACTAATAATTTTAGTCTCCATAGAGATGGGAAATATATTTATGCAAAAATATACCTGCCAGTACGTTTGCGGCTATTGAATGTATTAAAATAGCCATAGCCTTGGGCGTTGGTGTACACGCAGGTAAGTTTACTTAGCCGAAGACAGCCACATTAATATTCATTATTATTTGTTATTCATATTACTTAAAAGTGAGAGTCATTCCGCAAAACTAGACCCAATCTTAGAAAGTGACGAAAGTTAATTGATCTTTATTTTTTCGGTGACTAACTACAATGTAATGTTGACGACCGGTCTAATCTGGAGGGTAGTGACTCTGCCTGCTAAGCCAATCCTCAGTCATGGTGGTTTTCCATGCATCCCATACCCATAGTATCATAATACAATAAGCTGTATTAATGTTGTATTACGATCGTCCCCGATTTTGACGACCTTATCCGTAATGGTGGATTCCATTCCGTTTAAATATAGCAATAAATAATTGATTTCAACGTCGGAATTCACATTACATTGCGTACGGATTTTATGACAAGTTTATTGGCAGACCATAAAACTTGCGACGTAGCATGACTCGTTTCTCATTCAAGATTTCTTTTTGGGATTATGAATCATTGGGTTTATTCCTTCCTACTTACATGCAAATAAGTATTGCGACGGATTGAAAAAATACTGTGTAATAGTGACCAGTGACGCGATGATATTTGGTGCTAAAATCAGAGAGTAATAGAATAATTTTCCGCCAGAAATTTTGAAGCGTCACGTTAATAGTGCCTAGATAAGGCAGTACCTACTCAAAATAATTATAAAGATTACCTAATGGATATAAATTGTACCACAGTGAAATATAATAAATACACACTGTTTTATAAGCTAAGTAAAAGAGTTTTTTTACAATACTTTACTAAATTAAAACGAAAACCGTTAGTTCAGTATTTTCAGTAAGGAAGTCAACTTCCTGTTTGTTCACCGCTTAATGTTGATATGACAACTTGGATAGACGAAAAAGTTCTAAAGAGCAATTTATGTTACAGAAAATACCATTTATCATGTTATATGCCCTCGACCTTAGTCGAAGTGTAAATAAACGCTTACCTCCTTACCTACGCTGTAAGCACTTGAAATGAATGAATAATAGATAATATGACAATAACGTTTCACGGATATAATGTACATAATTATATTATTATTTGAATAGCCCTGTATTCCGTAGGTTTAGTTAAATAAATAAACCTTTGAAGTTTGGATTCATGACTAAAATTCGTACAAGGTGCATTTTGACGCCTTTTTAAAAGTTAGCACCTTGACGACGATAACACTGTTGTGTGATGAGCATGACTGTGCTTGTTTACCTTCAGTCAAAATGATTACACGTTGAAAAAAATATTTATCGTAAAGCGTCAAGGAAATGACTACTTTATTTTTGTTTATTTACATAACTATACGATTTGTTGTTATTTGTTATTGTCTCTCCCATTTAAAAGCTTTTATACACAGCAAATTAAAGACTTGACAAAAAACTGGAAATAATAACAACAAATACAATATCTATTGAGTAGCGTTGCCTTAGACTGCTTAACTTGCTTGACATAAGTAACAATTATACTATTTCGTTTTTTTATCATTGGAAAAAAGTTAAAACAATTATATGAACATTTGTTACTGTAAATATGTGCTATTATTATTTATGAAAGCAAATAATTAATAAAAAAGAAAAAAATAAAGTAGAAGTGTATGATTTATAATTGTTACATATTTACTTGTAGGTACTTTAGGTACTACACATTGTTCTTTATTTATACAAATATATGATATAAATTGTGGCAAGATGTGTTATAACTGACTACTTATTCAAAATAAAACACTGAAAATTACCTGATTATTTTTTCCTCCAAATTAATTGCAATAACATTGACGATAACATTGTTCATTTTAATATGCCCTCATGGCAGTTAGAAATGTGGGTATCAATTATAATTGTTTCAAGTCATTCGCTGTGGATTCCGAACTTTTTTTAGCTACATTAGGTATCAGTAGAAGGCAAAATGTATTTTTTTTTATATTACGTAAATTACGTGGTCTCCTATTTATTAATCAATAAGTTTTTGTTACATTCCAAAATTTCTTCAAGTTTATTCGTGAATTTATTAATAAGGGTATAAAGAGAACGTACTAACGTAGATTGTATTACATACTAGCGTTTGCCCACGGCTTCGCTCGCGTTAGAAAGAGACAAAAAGTAGCCTATGTCACTCTCCATCCCTTCGAATATCTCCACTTAAAAAATCACGTCAATTCGTAGCTCCGTTTAGCCGTGAAAGACGGTCAAACAAACAGACACCCACACTTTCCCATTTATAATATTAGTGTGGATTGTAGTATTTGTAGTGCTTCCTAAATTCGGACCCTGATTTCTGTAATTTGCTCACGTGCCAAAAAAAAGTTTTAGAAATGTAGGGGAAAAAGCATCTTCTCAAAAGTTTAAAATATTCTTGATTGCACAACTGCTAAAAATTTATTAGCCTAGCCAACAATTTAAGGTATTTGAGGCAGTTTCTATATGTAGGTGTCATGAATAATTGTGTATTTTCACGTAACGAGGCGGATGTGGAAGCTCGAGGAATTCAATCAGGCAGGCTCCATGTTGTTTGATGTCTCTTGCCACATGTTTGCATGCTTGATTGGAATGCTGCTTCCTTTCATTAGGCCACAGGATGCAATGATAATAAGATTGAATTATAATTAAATGACATGTCCGCTATCCTCTATATGAAGAAGCTACTGATGCAGATCCAGTGACACCTTTATGTGTCCCTCTGATGTCACGCTTGAGATGGATGACTCCTAGATATATGTATTTTAGATTTCATCCACTGTAATTTTTATATCTTATCGGAGGCACAATATACTCGTAGTGAATAAATTAATTAAAAAAATGGATGGCTTTTTTTGAGTTATGTACTAACAACTGTTAATACACTTACACTTAGTCACACTTAGATTTGAAATTGACTCATAGTAAATAATAAAATAGGTAGTTCAAAACGTATTGTTCTTCATTTTTTGTCTGCCTGTTCTGCAAATAAACATGTTATTATGTCTGCGTTTTTTTTTTGTTCAACTTTGTAATTGTATTGCTTTTTTTAATGAAAAATACAATGTGTCGTGTTGTAAACCTGAATCAACAGCGTGCTTGGTGACCCAAGTTAGGTCGTGCCGGTCGTGGAGTATTGTTCCGATTGCGATGTAGTTTATCAACTAGAATCTCGTTTTTGACATAGACCATATTCATATCAATTACAAGTTCAGATAAAGTTCATGATTTTTTAGTCCGTTCTAATACTATTACAACTGTTTTTATAGGTGATCACTAGGTGATACCTACCTACAGACCTATTTTTTACGAGCTAAAGTTACTAAAGATAGAAACTATTCATATTTTTGCAACCGTGTTTTATTTCAAAACAGCGCTACGTTTTTTCAAAAACACTGCTAATTTTCATACTTATAACATCAACTTATTTTCAGACGCCTGCCTACGCTGCCAAGGCGAAAGCAAGAAGGACTCATACGGCAAGCAGGACTGCGTGGTGGTCTGGGGCGAGTGCAATCACAGCTTCCACTTCTGCTGCATGTCGCTGTGGGTGAAGCAGAACAACCGCTGCCCGCTGTGCCAGCAGGAGTGGTCCATACAGCGGATGGGCAAGTGAAGCTTCTGGAATTTCTGGATGCCTTCCTGGTGTCCACGTAACGCAAACTCAGAGCTTGCACGGTGTCAAGTAAAATTAAAATCGTAAGGAATACCGATATTTTGTTGATATGACTTTAACGACCTTTAACCATTACCATAAATATGTATTTATATAATAAAATACTGGTTAAGTTATGAATACAGAGGATATCATTCAATTGCTTTCCTAACTTCCGTTAACGACGTTTAAAATAATAATACCTAACGCTTTAAAGATTTTTTTTTAATTTGTTTTGTATCATTTATAAAAGTCGATATTCAAGTGCACTGTTTGAATCATTGTTTTAGAAGGAAAGACACTATGTTTTTTGCCGCGTAGCGATGAAGGGTCCTCGACTCTTGTCCGTCTCCGACCTTAAAGCGCCCATCGTTATTCGTCACTTGATCGGGTGTCTCCGCGTAACATGGATCCAGAGACAGATAAAGATAAAGACGGATAATCAACATTCAATTTTTTTTATGGTTGTGATGTGAATGTAGGCTTTAGAAGCACTTTCTGACACTAATTCATAGGAGGATGGAGTAAAGTAAAGCGGTCAAGCGGACATGAAAGCGCTGTACAAGTGTACATCTACTTATATACACTACGTTTATATGGATTGTCATTCTTTATTATCTTTTCTCTGATCCGAGTGACCTTTTATTAAACCTCGGAAACGGGTGTCATTAGGTCAGTCGTTCAACTTGTATTTTTTTCCTCGTCAAAGAAACATAGTAAATAAAAAACACAGACCTTGGTTTCAAATAAAATATTACGAGGAAGAAAACAGGATAATCAATAATTTCCGCGTTTAAACTTGTACATATATTGCCTATATCAACCCGACAAATGCACAAGAACCTTGACTGTTTGGTGTTCAATATAGCCTGCAATTCTTGACTTTACTCATCAGTAATGTTAAACGGTTAAGTTAAAGTCATAAATAAAGAACCTTCCAAGTATCATGGAAATTCACCGTGCCGAAGGCAACATTACTTGCAATTAAATGTTTAATTGCCAAAGACTAAGTCTAACAACAATGTTTTAATTATTGAAACTATACAGGATGACACTGTTGTCGAATCATGTCGTTTTATTCGTTTTTTTGTCAAGTATTCAAACTGCCGAATGATCCAAAATCAGAAAGAATTTTTATTTAAATGTGTTAATTTTTCACCTCCCCGCAAAGTTCGGATTTTTTTGTACGACATAGGCTAAGGCTACTCCAGTTATTCTTTGCTCTAATGTTTTACTAATATTGCGTCGTAACTCATCGATTTTGTCGACAGCCATAATGTCAAATCAATTACCACCACTTTAAATCATTGTATTATCGTGGGGGCAATATATACTGTAAGGAGGGGCTATATTTTCTTAAAATTTTAGCACTTTAGTTGAAACATCACCGGCCTGATCCGCCTGATTCCAACTTTAATGTTCCTGCGTCAAAAATTAGCTTTTATTATATGTGGATCGGATCGGACCTACCCCGTTACATAACCACCTCAACCAGTATGTAAATTGTAAGTATTACTTATTTAAAAAAAAGGATGAAATCAATACTAATATTATAAATGGGAAAGTGTGTGTGTCTGTTTGTTTGTCCGTCTTTCACGGCAAAACGAAGCGATGAAGTGACGTGATTTTTTAAGTGGAGATAGTTGAAGGGATGGAGAGCGACATAGGCTATTTGTTTCTTTCTAACGCGAGCGAAGCCGCGGGCAAAAGCTAGTAAAAATATATGCTGAATATTTTTCAGGCCTTAATATGGTAGGTTTTTCAGTGCATTGGGTTTAAAAAGGGATGTTTTTGCGATACAATAACACACGTTAAATAAATGAATAGTTAAATAAATTTATAATATATCAATTTTGTGTGAAATACCTTTACAGCTCTCTCGAGTTACACCGCCTAAAACGCGTTACTTTACAGCCTATTATTACGTATCGAACGACAACATTTAATTGCATATTTGATAAAAATCATTTATTTATTTGGTTACGTAATTAATTCGTTGTTACTTCGCAGTTAATACGAAGGACAGCAGGCTACATTCATTTGGTTTAATTACCTGTGTTACAACCACGACTATAACTATTGATGAGACTAGATACCGTGTAAATGGTGATATAATTCAAATAGAAACGTGAACATAGTGCCTATGTTAGGTGTGAAGAACAAAGAAATATATATGTATTTCTCATTGAGATCAAATATGCAAAATTATCTGGATAATATTTTTAAATGGTAGTCGGACAGTTTTCACTAATGATCATTATGTAATTAAGTTCCATAGGTATCCTTAATGATCGAATATGATTCATCATCAAAATTAACATTGTAAGTCAACACAAACAATAGAAGAGGGTTGCTGAAATACTCGATAACTTCACTATTTACTTATTACCCAAATTTGGAGATGCCATGTTTTATGCTGACAATATACATAAAATATACTTAATGAGAACATTATTTTAATCTTTGTATAAATGATCTACACCTATTCGTACAACGAAAACCTGCCTATTAGACTAGTGAAACTGAACACGATTTGCATGTTAACGCTAGACTAGGTACCTACGTACATTGTTGGCAATTAGCGCAGAACAACAGAACATTTGCTCAAATTTACCGAACTACATACATATGTAAGAGCACATTTAAGCCAGTGTCCAACGAAACTTGAACACCCGACATACATGGCTATGTTTGAGACAAAAGTCGTAAAAGAAACTGGAGCAGGCCAGGCGGTAATTATTTTTATGCTGACATTATATACCGATTAGCTCTCCTTACATTTACAAAAGGAGGTGCGAAGGTTATAGCCGTTTTCTTAGTTCGTCTTACGAGCGAGAGAGACAAGCTTTCGACACGTGTATCTATTCTATCCATTCAATTCCATTCTGCGGCCAGACTGGCTAAATCCAGACAACCTCGAAAAACTAGTTTTGGACGGTCATGTCGCGGGATTGCCTCCTCGTGGCAGATCAGCCATCTGTTACACAAAAATGGTACATTTACATGTATTTGCTCAATTTTTTGAAATTAATAAAGGAAGGCCTTTGACACCAAAGACTATCCGAGGGTTATTTTATTCGTCAAATAAGTATATGCAGGCTGTCATACCAAAATCTTTGGACTTGATCTGACAAAAAATTTTTTGAGACGCCCGGTGTCAGCATGACTAAATTTTTTATGGCCTCATGCTTGTCACTAGCCAACAAGTAGGTAAATACGTAAGTGTCAAAAAGATGGGCGTAGTGATACGTGATTAAAAAAACAATCATGCTGACACCGACCGTAGCTCAAAAAAAAATTGATGCCTACAACAAAAGCAAAAGTCCGTTAACTCTTAATTAGTTTCAGCTGAATATGATCGTAAAGATTACTAGTGAGTACCAGTGTTGATCTAGGACACCGCAGACGAGCCGTAGGCACCAGAGACAAAAGTGGCGCATTTGGTACAGTGCTGGCTACATATTGTACCTACTAATATTACATAATGTATATCAGTAGGTACATAAGCTGCAAAAGTACATGGCGAATTTATCAATTTATTCATAATTTCTCAAATTTGCAACTCACTGTATACCTATTTATTACATTCATACTTTACCCGTATAACTTTATTTTCAACCGACTTCAAAAAAAAGAAGAGGTTCTTAATTTTTCGGGATCTTTTTTTTAAATATTTGTATGTCGTTTCCACCTCACTGTTTTCGATAGGTACCTAGTGCAGTAAGTAGTAAGCATTTGTGCTAGCGATGAAAAAAATGGTCTCACTCATGTAATGGTTTTGCTTTTTCATACTGCTTATATGTATAGTAATATCAGAAAAATGTTATATGCAGTGTCTCATATTATAATTCACTCCATTTCGTTGCATTATTCATCATGGATTTGAACAAAAGTAGGTCATACAACCATTTCGGTCGCAAAATCTTCAAATCAGTAACTAACTGTCAAATGTGACATAACGCGTGGTAATGTCGTGCAAACAATGCGACCGTATTGATACGATAACAAAATGTAGTCGGCGTGTGCACTTGTTACGGTAACAAAAGTGTACGAATCTGTGGCTGTCAATGTCACTGTCAGAACGATTTTTAACGACACTTTATTCACTCCACTCCTAAACCACTGTAACCGCAAATGACAATCTGAAATACGAAGGTTTCTCAAACTGTCTTGTGAAGTTGTGGACTGGTTGCTTTGAATCATTTGAATATGAACGCATTAAATAATAATAAGCAACGACGACCATTTAAGCACTCTTCGACATTTTATAGAAATGTGGGAAAGTTAAGAAAAGTACAGAATGTTAATACAAATAGATAAGCACTTTATAGTTACTTAATGTATTAAATATATAATTTTTAATTCTTATTGATAAAAATGATGTGTAGTGTTGCTTTACACAATAAAAGTAGGTATCAAATGAAATAGAGTATTTACTGTGATATTAATAGATGTCTTGTGAAGTGCATACTAGAGTAAATTCCTATACATAACGTAGTTAGTATTATTCTAACCCTTATTATTTTTAGGCAGAAATGACACAGAAGTTCAGATCGCTGAAATTAATGTTGATAGTAATATTAATGAAAATCGTCGTATATTATATTTTTATGAATGCTGGTAGTTACTACTTAGTATTTGTGACGCAGTTTTCTTTATGTATTGGGTTCTTCTGTTGCGCAATGATAGTTTTTTTTAGTACAGATGCTGCTTTTTTTTAACGCAGTAGTGCGAGCAATGATTCATTTCTTGTCTGGTCGAAACTCTTAGCTTAGATTTAGGTACTGAAAATCGTCGTACGATACACGTGCGAAAAGGACATTCACAACTCGTGTCGATTTAAAACACTCCCTTCGTTCGTGTATTAATTTATCGCTACTCGTATCGATTTTCCTCTTTTCCGCACTTGTATCTACAAGTATATTGTTTGAGTTACAAAAAAAAACACATTATTTACTCTACTACGTTTTATTTATGTCTCTTTAACATTACAAATTTGTGGACACTTATCTCTACAATAATCTTGACAAAAGAAGTTCAGATCGCTGAAAATAATGTTGATAGTAATATTAATAATGACGACTACTTCAACAAGTGTCAATTGTGAAATGCCGCAAAATACTAGTTGCTCTATAGAAGACCATAATAATATGATCCCCGATCCTTTACAACCCAGCAGCTCGGTACGCACGTTACAATTTTTTTTTATCTTCTTTAGTGAGGACAACTGAGTACGACGGCATATTTAATTGTTTATAAAGTTTGAGGATACATGGAAAAAATGAATACAAGAAGCCATTTTGTAAATCCAATAAATATTCACTGCTTTCGGTCACGCGTGTACGCTGCGACCATTTTACGACCGTTTGTTGACCGTTTGGTGACCATTTGGCGACTGTTTTTAACATGGAATATTACCCAGTCTTAATCCTTATTTTAACAACTTTATTGGTTTTCTAGGCATTATTTTTATTATTTCAGTATAGTATATGCACAGGAGCACTAAAACTTCACCAATCAATATAGTTATGTACACAAACACCGAGTAGTCAATATATAATATATAATATAATATTATTGCTGGTTAAACTGAGGTAAATTGATGGCGCGTTGATAAATTTAGACTTATTTTATGAAATCACTCGAGCAATTTAATTGGCCATGGTAATTAGCCCACATTATATTACAAATGCAAACAATATTTATCTTTAACAAATTCTTACGCCATTACATTTTAATGTCAAATGATTTTATTTCTTTTTTACTTTGACGTCTCTGACAGTCGCCATTTGAAAAGAATGAAATGAACGAATGATTTTGGGAAAGTAGTCGCCAAATAGTAACAATGTGTGCACGCGTAGTGCACACTTCTGTCACTTCTGTGACCATTTGTGCCTGTTACCAATCGTCCCCATTTGGGTCGCCTCGACTAAACGTCGACCGTACTGCGACTAAGCATTGAGACCCGAAGACCTGTATGTACACAAAATAGGACGATTTGCGTAGGAACGACGACCGATTATGGTTATATGGGTACTTATAGACAATCTACAAACCAACATACGTCGCTTACTATGTACATGCTTAATACAAAAAAAATCATAAATGTGATACATATATATATTACTGACCAGTACTGAGGTACTTTATTGCACATAGCAACAATTTACAAAGCAACAAAGACACATAAAAATATAACTAGTTTTTATGGAGATATTGAAAATGCCGACTGGATTCTTGTTGACCTTTTCGTTTTTATCCAATATATTAATTATGTAATTATGTATATGATTGGTGAATACTTTAAATACTTACTACGAATAACCTCGAGTATATAATATATAATCTCTCCTAAATACAAAAATACATAGTTACATACAAGTTCAGGAAAGAAGGGGGTGTGGTTTATTTACTAATTCAACTCAAATAACTAATTAGGTAAAAGGCGTCTGAAAGCAAAACTTCCTGAATATTTTAGAGCTGAGCCTTTTCGGCATTCGCACCTGCAAAAACATTAGCTCTGTCTAGCCACTTTTGTGCCCGACTAAATTGCAAATTAAATATTCGCTTAGTCTTAATGATATTTGAGATGACAACAGTTCCTGGTGGCTAGTTTTTGCTTGTTGGTATTATCACCTTGTGTCGAGTGGCATTTTGAACGGATAACAACACGTTTCGCCACACCCGGCCAGGCCTCCATATCGCGCCAATCAGAGACGGCCGCCTAGCACGAGTAATCGCTACTTTCGATTATGTGTTGGATTTCAGCCTTGGTGAATAATGTTGCGTCAGGCTGACTTTGGACGATGAGCGCTTGATAATTTTCGTCAGCCAATTGGAATGTGGAAAAACTGCTCGTCACTTTAATCGCAGTTTCACAATGTGACTAAAATTAGGAAAATATTTTTATTTTCTACCCGAGTACATGTACATGTGTACTTTACACTTTAGCACATATCTGCATCCGCTTAGCTTATTTTAAATAAATACCCCCCTTATAAATAAGATAACGTAGCTTAGTAATTAATACTTAAACATAGCTACAAGGAGATTATGAGATTATCCCGGTGATCTCATTGATTGCAAACATGGTTATCTTTCTGGTTATGATGATGCGTAATACATATATTTAGTGTAAGTACATATTACTTACAATTAAAACCAAAACACCCTATTCTGTACATACTACTTTGTTCGAGCAACTTCTTTGCGTTCGAAGGTGAAACAATTCAATGTTATGTAAACAGTGGACACCATGCAGTCGCGACTCGGTAGTTTTCCATCCCCGATGAATTAATAAGCGACGCTCATGAAACAAAACGCTACTGTATACCAATGCGGTTCACACGTACGGAATACGAACTCGCGCCAGAAAATTCGATGGACATCCGTCGAATGTTCTTCTTGTGGCACCAATGCTATAGGCAATAGGTGCCATCAAATGACAGATTAGATACAGTTACATATATGTCGTAGGGAGAAACATCGTTTAGAATAGGTAGTGCTTAATTTCCTGCCCTATTCTGAACTTTGGTGATTATAATTGTACATCTATCTTAACTCAAGTTTCTTTCATATTTCTTTTGTCTCTCCCATACCTACAGGTAACTATTTCTGCTTTAAAGTTTGTGTTGTTATTTTCTATTTGAATTAGTCGTTTGTCAATTTAATGTTTCTAGAATAATATTATTTACAAGCACATGTCAATCTAAAATATGAAGTGGTCAGTTCTTATCTAGGTTAGAAGAAGTCTACAAGTAGGTATATACATAATTACGTATACGTCATAAATTTCACACTTCCACCTTATCCTTCGAATCCTCAAGCAAACACTTGTCCAGATAGAAAGTAGAGAAACTTTCTTTGTTTGATTTGTTACTAACTACGTGTAAGTATGTACGAACATTATGGATCTCATGGACAA
The DNA here is from genome assembly GCF_023078275.1 of Leguminivora glycinivorella. NCBI lineage: Eukaryota > Metazoa > Arthropoda > Insecta > Lepidoptera > Tortricidae > Leguminivora > Leguminivora glycinivorella. The sequence continues at coordinate 15,444,519 of NC_062974.1, read as the reverse complement.
AATAACTAGCCGTTATTTATTTATTATATTTTAGAAACATACAGTCGTTTACAAACAGTACTTATACAATATTGTTAAAGTATACATATAGACCTAGAGTTTCATTAATTTGTTACATAAAATCACAGTCTGTTTTTTTTTAAATGTTACTTAACCAAAACTAAACATTTGAGAGCGTAAGAAAAGGAAAAGGTACATTATTACCTAAACAAAAGCACGTTTTAAAGTATTGATGGAACAAGTGAATATATCCGGAATCTGCGATATCTCGACGGTTACTGAGTGTTTGAAATTTATGGTGGATTAGAGATTCGCTATAACTAACATGTGTGTGACCAGTTCTAAAATCAAGAGTTTTAAGGAACTTTCTTTGTATCCGTTCTAGTCGTTCAATATGGATATTATGATAAGGTTTCCATACTGTATTAGCAAACTCGAGATGACTGCGAACAAAACTGTTAAAGAGGATTTTGTAGGTGGTACTATTTTTAAAAGGTTTACCAACTCTTAGAATGAAGCCCAGTTGTTTGTAAGCTTTTTTTATGACAGAATCTAAATGAGGTATGAACGATAGTTTAGAATCCATTAGAACTCCAAGATCACGGATTAGTGTTACTCTACGCAGGTGATTATTACATAATGTGAAGTTATATTGTGCATTATTTTTTTTTCGTGTAAAGTTTATTACAGAACATTTATTTATATTTAAAAATAAATCATTATCTTTACAGAATGTCTCAAAACTAGTTAAATCATCCTGCAGCAAATAATAATCTTCAACCGTATTTATGACTTTATAAATTTTCGTGTCATCTGCGTAGAGCAAAACCTTTGAGTGTTTGATATATTTATCTAAATCGTTAATAAATAGCGTAAAAAGCAACGGGCCTAAATGAGATCCCTGGGGTACACCGGAACTAATTGTTTTCCATTGAGAAGTGTAACCTGATAATACTACACATTGGCTTCGATTTTCAACGTAAGATTTGATCCAACGAAAAAGGTCTCCGTGTATCCCGAGGTGCCAAAGCTTAAGAAGAAGCTTATTGTGACAAATTTTGTCAAAGGCCTTGGCAAAATCAGTGTACACAGCCTCTACACATGAGCCTCCATCCATTGCGACTAAAATATCATTGGTAAAAGTTAAGAGATTAGTGTCTACCGACCGACCTTTGAAAAAACCATGTTGATTGGGGCTGATATGGTTTTTAACTACTTGAGAAAGCTGGCTAGTGACTATTTTTTCAAAAATTTTGTTGAATTGACACAATTTTGATATAGGCCTAAATTGTTCAATATTGTTGCTAACTTGACCCTTGGGGATAGGCGTCACGAATGCTCTTTTCCAGATTTCGGGAACACAGCCAGATTTAATAGACTTTTGGAAAATAATAGTTAAAGGTATTGCAAGGTTTGCTGAGCATTTTTTTATGAAAATAGGATGAATGCCGTCAGGGCCTGCACCTTTGTTAATATTGATTATATTTAAAAGCCTGTGGACACATGCTCGATCAATGTTTATAGTACACATATCTACTAAGGGTTCGGCGGGTGGTATTAAATTATCGACAAGCAAGCTGCTATGAGATTCCTCAAAAACGGAGTGAAAAAAGTCATTGAATAAATTACAGATTTCTGCACCATCTGAGGTAGCATGATCTTTATATGTCATTGTTTGTGGTAATTTATGTTTAGAATTAATAGATTTTATATAAGACCAAAAATAATTTGGACATGATTTTATTTTATATTCGGAATAAGAAATATAATTTTTGTAACATTGTGCTTCCATTTTTTCTGCTCGTTTACGTAATATCTTAAAAGATTCATAATCCAAAGGATTGCCGTATTTTTTCCAATTCTTATGAAACTTACGTTTTTCACGTAACAACTTTATTAATGGTCTAGTGTGCCACAGCGGAGCGGACGCCGATACGTTGATTCGACGCATAGGGATATAATCACTAATGAGCTGTTTCAAAATATCGTAGAATTTTGTTACACACCTTGTCAAATCAACGTTTTCCATAATATAATACCAATTGATTTTAGATAGTTCTAAGTTGATTTTATTATAATTACCATTCTTAAAATTATAAATACTATTAGGTTTCGGATTAAGAGAGGGTTCAAATTTTAAAAATAAATCTATGGTTAACGCTTTGTGGTGACTATCTTCAGGTGTGAGTGGTAGGTCGCATGGAGTAACTGTACAGTCTGTGCTACACAATATTAAATCTAGAATACGATTATTAATGTTATAAACTCCATTAAACTGTTTTAATTCAGTATAAGATAAAAAGTCGTGCAGGACTCGTGTTGTGTAACTGTTAACTGTAATTAAATGCATTCCCGGAGACGAGTGGGACACCCACTCAGCTTCCGGTATATTAAAATCTCCTGTAAGCAAGAATAGATCATTTGGCCTATCGGTAATAATTTGATCTGCAATTTCAAAAAAGAAGTTAGCGAATCCCTATATCCGGGACCCTGCGGAATGTAAATACAGGCTATATTCAAAAAATATTGTTTTTGAGGGTTACGAGCATTTCGTCCACGCGAGTCGAGTGGAACAGAGACCCAGACACATTCACAGTGGGCGCGCGGCGGCGTGGGCCAGTCACGGCGTACCGGTTGGCAACAAGCTCGGACGGCCACGGCCGCCCCGCCGCCACGAGTCGCACCGCTATCCGCTACGGACCGGTCACATCGAAAAACATTGAAACTACTGTCAAAGAATTCCCCGTCATAAAAATCAGGAGTAAGCCAGGTTTCCGTCAAACAAATAAAATCATAATCTGACTGAGCTACTTTACTGAAAAACTCACCAGCTTTTGTTCGCAAGCCCCTCACATTTTGGTAATAACCACTAAAGTGTGTATTAGCCATTATTATAGGCATAAATATTTAGAATATAATGTTTTTGATAAACAGGTTTCAATGCGCCAGGAGACATAAAGAAATAATTGACTAATATAGAAGAAAAGATGTAAGTAAGGAAATATACCAAAAATAGATCGGTAATATATTTATATTTATAAGACGTGCATGCATTGTATTTGTCTTGTAGAACACAGAATAAACGTTTAAGTGCAGAGGTAAACATGTTTTTATAATAACCAGCGTAAGTACAAGTACCGACCAAATAATCGTGTGCATCGTGATAACATCGCGTATGTACATATGGTATTAAAATTAAATAGGTAGCTAATGCAAATAAGTTCACAGAAATAATTTTGACAACGATATATAGGTACCACATTAAATAAGAGTATAATGGTCACTTAATTTTTTTAAGATCGGCTTCGTTACTAATGAGTAAAACTTTACTTTGGTCGGTTTTACGAATGAAAATTTTACAATCACGAACCCAAAGGTGAGTATAGTTGTGCTCTAATCTTAATTGCCTAGCCTGCTTCAAGAGTAATTTGTTTGCGGGGGTCAGGTGGTCGCCGATGTACACAGCAGCAGCGGGCCCCGGCAAACCGATGTCAGCCGTTGTTAGGCCACGGCGCGCACGGACGGCAACGAGTAATTCATTTTTATGGCATCGTTGTGTAAATCTAGCTATTATTGCCGGTGGTCTACTGTTCCTTAGCCCTTCATCCTGGCTCGTTTGAAAGCGACGCACCCGGTGAATAACGTCGATGTCACTTTCACCCAGTTGGTACCCGACCTTGGCGCATATGTCTCGAAGGATAGTCATTAAATTTTCACCCTTGGAGTACGGTATGCCAGAGATCTCCAGGTTATTAAGCATCGAAAATTGTTTACTTGAATTGTTTTCAATGACTAGCCGATTGATAGTTTCCTGAGCTTCATGGAGATTTTTTGTAATAGATGTTACTGAGGCAACTTTCTTCTCGGCGGTAGTAATTCTAGTATCAAAATCTGACAAATTAGTTTCAACGCGTGATTGTGTCTCCTTCAAGCTCTCTGACAATGACTTAAATTCGTTTAGCTGCTCCCGTATTTCAGACCTTATATCCTCACGCCAGCCGGCCAACTTTTGATCTTGCGATTTAGTAAAATCATTGGTAAAATCTTTAAAGAGGGCTGTCATATCCTGTCTGAAGGCAGCCAGTTCCTGTCTGATGTCACAATCAAGATCCGGATGTCTTCTCTTCCGTAAGGTAATGTGATGATTTTCTTGGTCTATATAAGAAGCAAGATCCGGCTCGGAGCCACTTTTAGGTGGTGTACGAGGAGTACCCATAATTTAGGCAGGTATTGCGGGTGATTCCACACGGCGCTTGCAATTAAATCTCGTTCATTTGACCTTTTCTAGGTAATAAACGGCAGAATAGGTTTGCGTGTAAACAATAGGTAACCATGGTAGATTCCATTTCTCGACCAAATCTGGTTTTACCAGAGTTGACTATCGCAATCGCCATAATCTCATTATTCTAGTGATAAAACTTTATGCTCATTAAAATGATACCGCAATGCTGCATGTCGCAAATGTAGCAATTGGGCGGTAAAGACAGTCTTGGAGGAAAAACAGGCAGCAGGTGTCAACATGCCTACCTGGACGAGGATCTGCACAAGCTCTAGGTTGAAAACTGGAGAGAAATTTCTGCACAGGACTGGAATCAGTGGTAGTGGTGAATGGAAGAGCTATGTTGAAGACCAAGGCGCACTTTGGGTCACCAGAGAGTATCTATAAGAAATGCCTTGACTTGAAAGGTATCAACATTTTGCCTTCGAGTATGTTATTTGATAAACTAGTATGCAACAGGCATACCTGCAATGTTAGTGTTAAGTTTTATCAGTCGGTAAAATACAAATCACTTAGGTTAATAATGAATATGGTTAACTTTAACTTGAATTAGGGTTTGGGATCATCCACATATTACGTCACACCAAATTTCAGGTTTTTGGACCCCTCCCCCCCCCTATGTCACGCTTTTTTGTATCCCTTTAACAGGGATTGTCACATTTAGTATGACCCCTCCCCCCCCCTTACACTGTGACGTAATATATGGATGACGCCTTTGCAAAAAAATCTTATAATATACAATATTATGCTATGCTATAGCATTAATTAGGTAGGTAATTGATGAGTGAGTAGGTAGTTTTCAAGCATTAACTCACTTGACAAGGCAGATTCTGAACAACGTTTTCTGAAAAACAGTTTTTTGTGGAGGATATGGTGTGTTGTTACTTGTTGCCTTGAAACTTAACGTCGCAAAAACATATTAGATACCTACCTGTCTACACCCGTCACAAATTGTTTCTCATACATTCATGTAGCTTACAATCGTAACATTCATATAGCTTACAATCGTAATAGGTTACAATCGTATTATGATGTCTGCAAAATAGTCTCCAATTTTACATAGAAAAAAAAAATGAAAAGTGGGAAAATACACTATTTTGGGCGACACTCTCAACTTGCTACCACTATAGCCGGCTGTGATTTTTTATACATTTCGCTTATTTATAAAGTTTGTTGCATTGTCTAGACGTTTCTGCTTCAAAATATTTACAAAAAGGATGATTCAGGCCCGAGTCAGGTCGAGTGATGTATGTAGGTACTGTAGGTACCTAAGATGTTTCCTTTCCTGGTAGGTACTTAATAAAGTACTAGAATACATAATATTTCCACGGTTTTGTTACATTTTCAGTTTTGTTTCTCTCAAAAACCGACGCCGAATTATAACTATTCGTTATACTAGTAAATCGTGATACTTCTTCTTTCTTGCGTTATCCCAGAATTTCCTCACCACGGCTTAGAAGAGCCTGCAGGCGGACGCCAAGGAGTCCGCTTTGGTGTCGTTTAATTGCTAACGAGAATACGCCTATCCTTCACACACAGGTAAGGACTGTACGCAAGTATACCTACATATATTTATCCTTTTGTTATTCAACGTCTAATACCCGTAAAGCTACACAGTTGGAAAGCGTTTGTCTCGACGCTAAGTATATTTTAACAGATTCACTGCCGGCCACGCATATATGCTTTCACAGTCATACAAAATCACGCATCATGGCAGTAAATGTGGTAAAAACTTGTGTGTCACCAAAACCAAGTAAATATCGATCTTACATAGGTACTCGTACATCTGGTTTTTGTCAAAATATTTGGTAAACCACTTGTAGGATTGTGTGTCGCGGATGTTATGTATGAATTATGTACTTACCCATCTAATATTTACTGGTCAAATCCTTATGCAATGTCGAATATTTAATTTTAGATCCGTGATTGATCATCATAAATATGTTCTAACAATATGTTATATTACGGTCAGCAACAAAAGTATTTGACCAGATGAGGTGTTCAAAACAAGTTGCGCACAACATTGTTCTTATCTTAAGGTACTTTGAAAGTTTGAACGCCACGCCTAAGATCCTTTTTGGGACCAATGGATGTCGTGAATCTTCTCGGAATGCATTGTGGCTGGTGTTGGGAAAGGGGTGCTCGTCATTTAATGTTTTTGACCGGTAAAGGGTTAAGAAAATCACCTGAATTCACCTGATGTTTAGTAAATTCTGCTGCCTACTTATTTTTATATTTGCCCATTGTTTTAGGTCATAGATACAACAACATCCACTACACTACTTATTAGAGTTCAATAGAAAATTTGCATCTAAAAAAAATATAAAAATAAGTATATTATAGTCTTTGTCTGAACTCAAGACTCAAAAAAATCCTCCCCTCTCCAGAGTCAGACTAATCCAACAGAAGCATTAATATTCACAGTCACACTGTAGTTTCATTGCATATTTTAGAGTAGGTACGTAGTTATGCATAATATAGGTAACACACGCGTCAATGTAACAATTTTCGTTAAATGAAAACGTCTCGCAGCAGTTGGTGCCAATCTGCAACAATCGGAAAATTCCGCTCGATCGTTGGCCAGCAATTAAATCAATTTAGCCGGTCGGCGCCGGCGCCGGCGGGTTCGGTGCTAGTAAACACATACAGTCATACATGTCACATGTGCCTGTGTAGAATTCGCAGACCTTTCTCCGCTGCGTACGGCGTTCTTACAGCGTTCAGTGTTCAAGACGCGCGTCGCTTTACTCCTCAGCTAATGGTCGTACTTCATGTATGGAATGACCGCTTATCAGATCTGACCTCTAGCACAACTTGCCTTGTCGCGCGCGAGTCCATACTTGAAGTCGCGCTTGACGTATGGACTCGCGCGCGACAAGGCAAGTTGTGCTAAACGGTCTGATATGAATACGAATAATCATACATTTTGCCCCTCCACCATCCTCCCTCAAAAATCAGTAGTTTTTTGTAGAGAAAATGACAGACCGTTTATATTGATTTAAGAATGGTGCCTTTCCAAGTTTCCACCACCAAATTTTTATATCGGTCTACTCAACTGATTATGTGGATGCATCCGATGTGTCTGATAATTTACGACATCATACATATATTATTAATTACGCCAATCATACGTATCTAATGCATCCTTTTAACGTTGCTTTACTAAACACAATCCCATTTTGCCAGTTTCAATGTTAAATTCTTGAAATTAATTGAGGTGACTGTAAAATATTTGAATAAGATTATTACCTACTTAGGTAATTCTGTTTTCGTAATTGGCATAACATTTTGCATAGTGTCACGTTCGATATACTTAACTTCATGCAATCGAATTGGTTTGAACCTAAATGCTAGCACAAAAGAAAAGGATTCGATTTAAATTTTCATCATTCTTGTATTCTATATGCTAATTTTATTTAGCCTAATGTAGAAGTAAGCTATCGGAATAATTTAATTTCAATATTTTGAAGCCGACAAGCAGGCGTCTGATTATAGGTATTGCGTTGCACACCTGTTTCATAATAATTAATGCATTGTCTTTATAACACTAAAGTAATGACTTATTTTATTGTTGTAAGTAATAAGTACCTACCTTAGTGGTTGTCACGTAACATTTAACTGATTAAACTAAATCCATTTTAAAACAATCGGTGTCAAGTGATTTGAAAATACTGGTCAAAAATCATAGTGCGAGATCTGTTACTTGAATTCTTACACTCGTCTGTTATTTCAATTCAGACTTAAACTGTGGTTGCGGAATATAAATGCGTAAAAAATAGAATACAGATGCAATCTATCTTATAAATTTATACATAATAATGTGTGTACAATTCTACATTTTTATTTATTTAAATGGGAAAGCCGTGGACTATTTTAAGACTTCTAGGTTTAATTTTTAATTGTATAATGCAGTGACATGTAAATATAATGCCATACGATAAATAAATAAATAATTTATTTTCACGCACCTAGTTGAACAGGGCCAGGGGGCCGATTTTTGAGTCTCACTGTCACTAAAATACCGGTTGAAAACGGTGACTTGCCTATTATTTTCAGTGACAATTATTCGACATACATTCGAACGAGTGAGACTCAAAAATCGGCCCGCAGTTCCCGAATTTTACGAGACACTGACATTCATTATTTCAATAACTGACTTACTACTTGTATCATTAACCTTAGTTTAAACTAAATCATCCTAGATATACAACGGATCTCACACTAGTCACACTACAGTATCTAAAACATACAATTTAAAGGAATACATAGGTTTGAGGTCAATGCATAAATTTGATAGTTAAATTATTAGGTAGATATCTATAGGCATGTATTATGTATGTAGGGGCTGAGTGTACTCAATGCATATTATATTATTCCGTACCAAATTCTATTTATTGTCTTACTTAATTCATTAAATCGTGTAGGTAATTTACTCGTGATTTACATTTTTTGTCTGCAAATTTATTATACATATGCAGTAGACCTAACACATTCACACACATTTTAGTATTGAAAACTAGAAGCAATAAAATATTTACTTATATGCATGATAAAAGAGAGGCACGTAACAAATACCTTCGGAAGAAAACGTAACCAAGGCCTGTAAAGTTTTGTTTTCATATGCATGGCAGTTGGAGTACCAGTTGTACCTAATATCTAAGGTCATATTTTGTCATCCTTCAACTTCGTAAAATATACGTAATAGTACAGATTCTAAGGTATAATACTGACAATGAATACAGTCAATGATGTATTACATCTTCTACTTAACAAAAAACCGAAACCGGTGGCCCCTGGTGTACTGAGGCGAAAACTTTTATTAAAAGCCTGGGGGTCCCGGTTGCGGTAGAAACCGGTGGCCCCTGGTGTACTGAGGCGAAAACTTTTATTAAAAGCCTGGGGCTGCGGTTAAGAGAGCGAGGTGGGGGTCCACGGGCTGGCTCATACCTGGTCCAGCAAATATCGTTGGCAGTGCAACGCGGTAATGCAGCCAGTATTTTTGGGACTTTTGCACCGGGCACATGTCGTCTTGGGGATTAATGGGAGCGTGTAGGTATTGCTAGGGGTTTGGACAGAACTTGTTGCGGATTTTATCATGTACATGTACTTTTGACGAAGCATGTGGTGGATTATTAGTGATGTAGTTTGGACGAAGTTTGTTGCGGATGATTTTTTTGTACCTACGCGTTTGACGAAGCCTGCGCTGTGGATTTGGATGATGGTTTGTTTTATTTAATTTATGTTCGTTTGTGAATAAATAAAAATAGCATTACGTTACTCAGTTAACAAAAAAAAACTTAACAAAAATGTAGTAGGTACCCACAGATCGACTCGGTTGAGTCAAATTTAAATTATGCACTTAGGTACCTACTGAACCTTGAGCGCACATAAACAAATTACTTATTCGTGTTTTTCAAAAACACTATGTGGAGGTCAGTGACAATGACGTCAGCTTAGAAAGCGTGCGTGCTCCTGATGCTCATACACATGTCCAAGTCTATCACATCTTTTGTAGTGTCGTTATTTAGTGGCTTGGAGGGAACGCGTGCGTCTAAGGTAGAAGGGAACCAGTATAAACAAAGTCCTCTGGTTACGATTTGTGTGACAGTCTTACAAGTTGGATACATTCCTGCCACACAGTCTCTCATTTTAGGAAAATGCTCCAATTTACCTATGGTACATCCAAGTTAATATGATGTGCATAGGCAATTTCCTAGATTAGTTCTCTGAGTTCCATTGGCAGGAGTAAGGTAAGATTCAACTTCTGTATCGATTTTTTTGTTCGCAGTGTTCGCCAGTGTTCGCAGTTCGCACCATCAGATGCAGTTTTGGCAATGGATCACGGGACTCTCGCACTCAAAGTGATAGGCTGCGGTTTAGTTAAATGAGCAGCCAAGTGTGTTTAGTTACACTGGTTCTCCATAGAGTTGGCCACACCTACGCTCGCTAAAAAATGGGAATAGTCATGTCTGTACGCGGCGGAGGTGTGGCGCGCGCGCCCACTGCGTCACCGCGCATGCCATGCCAACCGCACGTACTATTGCATCAGCAATGGTAAAAATATACCGCAAAATCGAGCCGTTGCGAAATATCGTTTGATATTAGGGTTATAAAGTTTTGAGTAAAAGAAGGAAATAACAATCCTAGACCAAACTGTAAACATTGCGTAAAAATCGGAGATTTAATGCCAAAAGAACCCAATAGGCATATACAATTAACGTATGGTTTTGTTGCACAATGTTTTCGCCAGTTTTGATAGATTAAGCTAATCTAATTTGCTAGCTCTTCATATTTGTGCACCTGGTACCTGATGATTTGCTTTTTTACTGCAATGCGTCATGATATTTGCGTACATGACCAGAAATTAGGCGAATATCGGTAATATGTTTTTCAGATCATAGTCCACACCTACATGCACTATCAGCATTACATTTCCTTTCAGCCTACAATGCTTGTTTAATTATTATAAATTTTCCGTATGTGACGCAACAATCCGTTGGTGGCGCGTTGTGATTGGTCGATTCAACCAAGCCCCCGTTGACGTCATCAGTCGGCCATCACGTGGCTACAATGACTTGTGTAGCGGTGCTATTTATCTTTATCGCCATGGCCGTTTGATTGTTACGATAATTGCAGAAAACAAAGCTCAAGTGTAAGTAGTATTCTGATAATTTACAATCAGCGCAATTTCTTATATTTGCCACATATTAGGCTATAAAATCTCTGATTTTTAAACAAATAGTTACAAGTGTGTACTATGATCTGAAAATATTACGCACTGATAGTCAAGAAATACAATAGGAGTAACATATTTTGTTTTGGCTGACTAGTATTTATTAAATACCTATTACAGGCTCTTGCTTTATTATTCCTATAATAAAAAACCTAACATTAACCTATTCTATGATTAATAATTATTAAATAAGTGAATATATTAAGTATATGTTTACCTTGACAAAAGTGCAATAGTCCAGTTGCACTTTGGCCAGGGCTAGAGTACATTCGTCATCGTAGGCAATATAAATCGCGTGGGGGTTTGATTGAATAGGTAACTAAGTACATAATCATCATTTTTATTGCTGTTGCACGAGCAACCGTAAATAATGAGTTTCAGGTTGCAATGAAAATCTACATTCTACCTAGCGAGACGATACCTAAAGTAGGTACCGACGGTACCGTAATGACGATTATAATATTGAAAATGAAACCAAAGTAGCTACATTTTCACAAGGCACTGTATAAAGACGAGTAGGTTTTATGGTGCCTTATACAAAATTTAGTGACAATAAGGTCTAGTTTACCCTTCGGGTTGGAAGGTCAGATGGCAGTCGCTTTCGTAAAAAAACTAGTGCCTACGCCAAATCTTGGGATTAGTTGTCTAAGCGGACCCCAGGCTCCCATGAGCCGTGGCAAATACCGGGATATCGCAAGGAGGATGATGATACAAAATTTAGTGACCTAACACAGTACCTGTAATTTTGTACTGATCATTCCCACATAATATTATTATGTTTTATAAGTGTCGGCGGCAGATCGAAGAATCCGGCAGAACACGAGATTCCTAGGCATATCGTGAAACGCCGCCAAATCATGAATTGCCTAAAAGATGGCCAGGCATATCACGATGTGCCTGATAAACAATACGGCAGATCGATTAGAGCAACGCATTCGTCGATATTCCTAGCTCTATAGCGGGCACTTCGTAGAATAGTTTCTTTCTTGGCTATTGGTGGCGCTGCGTATGCAGCGTATGCTATGGCGGTGTTTGTTTACCGAGTGAAAGATGTCGGCGCCTCAACAAAACAATTTTAGCACCGAAAATAGTGTCATTATGGAAAATAGAAGTGCAAAAAAAGCTTTTGAGCATTCATTTTATGTGAGTCACAGTGATTTTTATAAACATGTACCTATGACATGGCTGTGATTTTATGTGCCATTTTTAGATTATTAAGAACTAAACTGATAGATTGAAATATTAAGACTGAATATTTGTTCCTACCTCAATTATTATTATTATTTTATTATAAGATTTTTGTTACATTAAAAAGGTTGTTGAATAAAACCGGTAGCACTCACGTATTATTAGTCAGAAACTTCCTGATATGTTTCGGGTGCTTAAGAGATCCATTTTCAAAGGCGCTCGCCTAAATCACTTCGCGATAGATGATGAGGTTACAATTAGGTAACAATACAGTAAGTCTCATTACATTTCATTTGTAAAATACAAATTATTTAATTAAATATAGTACTTATTATGTTTATTGCATTTTTACTTAAATTTTGGACACCCTACTTAAGTATTGAACGATATGGCGGCGTATCATGATATGCCTAGGAATCACATGATCTGCTTAAATGCCACTTGTGGGCTTTACTTGGTGAAATCATGAAATGGCGGCGTTTCATGATATGTCTAGGAATTTCATGATCTGCTTAAACGTCACTAGGCAAATCGTTAAACGGTGAGTATTGAACGATATGGCGAATGTTACTAAGCCAAATCATGATTTGGCGGCGTTTCACGATATGCCTAGGAATGTCGTGTTCTGCCGGATTCTTCGATCTGCCGCCGACATAAGTATAGATAATTTAAGTGACGTAAGTTAGATGAAATATAATTTGGTCAGCTCCCTTGTACTTTAATAATTTTCTAACTAGGCAACACATATGCAATTTCTTAGAGTAGGTAACGAAATAACTGACGAGGAAGAAAATTCACTTAACGGACCTCCGACTATACGCTGCCTACACTAAACAGCACTACGTTTGGCCTCTGTTAGAGTAAGAGTTCAACAGCAGTTTCGTAAAATAAACATTTATGGGTATATAAGGTATATTCTCTTAAACGCTTTACAATTACTCAAAGTATTTAAGCTGCAGCTTAAACAGCTTCGGTATACCGAGTGTACTAGTCATGAAACTGACCAACATTTATTTAGCGACTGTAAAAAATAACTTCTTTGACTTTAATAATTTCCTACGTTTGTTTATTATGTATTGTGAATCTGGTTATGTTAAAAGTGTGTCCAGCTACGTAAATTACAAGAATAATGGTGCAGGTACCCACATGAAAGATAATATATAATTATGTACGTACAAGACCACAAGTCTATAGTCAAATGTCTTACTTTGTCGTTTACCAAAGGACGGCTTGTATCGTTAAAATAATTACTCGTAAAAGAGAAAAAGAGGCCTTATGGCTGAAAGTGGGACGTCATATATTTTAAAAGTAATTGTTAAATAAAAGTGGCGTCGTTTAAGAAGTTTAATTTTTAACCGCCGCACCCAAATCTCATGATGGGATCGTGGAGAAATCGAGGGAAAACTTCTGATGATGATCAGAACGGAATCTGAACGGCACACGTATAGTGACTTTCGTATTTTTATAATAACAGCATGCATTGAAGTTCAGAATAGTGACATTTATTTGTTAGGAGATTTGTTCTCTTTGTTATGCTTACATATTGAGTTTTCAAGTCAAATTCTGTCAAGCTCGATTTCTAATACGTAACCTTAACGGTATAAGTACGTATATTCATTAAATTTGTGTTTCCATCAATAATCAAAGGTTTATATTAAAAGCAGTTTTAAAAATTACTTACCTACCTACACATTTCTACATAATCCAACATTCGCAAGTACCTTTCACCAGAACCCCAAAAGCGGCGGTTTTTTTTTTCTTAAAAATTATACCTATCGGAATTATTTTGGTTTTGTCTCGTATTACATACAGGGTGGCTAGCCGAATGGCACAATCGCTCACGAAACGCTCACGAAACGAAGCGCTAGTAGATATCTATCTCTATCGCGCTTGCGTATTGGCGCGACAGAGCCAGCGGCGTATCGCTTTCGTTTGGCGTCGGAGAAATGCCATTCGGCTACGGGGCCTGGTCTCTAAGTTTGTTTTACAAAGGGTCAAAGTTGGTGGTTAACAGGTCGTTCTAATATTTATATCCGAGCAAGCGAAATATTCCAATATTGAACAACGAGCGTAACGATGGTTCGAGAAATGGAATTACTTCAGTGGCGTTCCGGGGGTTACAAAGGTACGAAGGTAAAACAAATTTTGCCCCCGAGTGAAACACAAAATTTTTCACACACACACACACACACAGTGTTGGTACACAAGGGAAATACTGGCTGTAAAATCTCAAATCAAGTGAAATGCATCGATCTATGACAATAACATTTATGAATTTTATGATTCAAAATCATCATTTACACGTGAACTCTACCAGCTAGGGTTGGACACCAAGTTAAAATTTGTAGGAAGCAAGGATTATTTTACATATAGGATTTACAGTCTCCATATCAATAAGAACCGTAGGTACCTCATTTTTTTAACGCCACCTATTTAATACTATCTTAACTACACTGATGATGCCTAAAATATTTTTTTTCAAACTGTGTATTGACGTGATATTATGATATTAAAATAAAGAAGCATGTCATTTGTTCTTATATAAAAGGTAATATCTTTATTTACATGAACATATTTACACAATTATATAAGAAACTAAGACTAAACTTAAAAGCTAGCTTATGTCTAAAATAGACCCTTGAGGCATTGTACCAAGGATACTGGCTTCCTCGCTGTATCGCAATGCTATATAAAATAAAAAAGCGCAAAAATATTTGGGGAAAATATGATTTTGGCCACTTCCAGGCTGCGATCAGCGCCATCTAGTTAAGCCTTTAGGCCCATACATTTCAGGGGTACGCTTTTTTGTATGGGCCTTGTCTGTCCCGTATATGGTCCTTGGTAGGAAGTTGTGGATAAAATGCAACTTTCTGGTCCGTTTTCGAAGAATGAAGACTGCCTTCCACAGTTGCTGTGGTGAAAATACCATTCCAACTGTTCGAAGCTATTAAAAACAACTTTGCTGACTGTACTTCGTTCACCTAATGAAATTCAAAACATAATTAATATTATTGTTGAACAAATAAATTGTCTACCAATTTAATAAACGCAACTCTAGGTAAGGCACGAAATTATGAGAAAAAACCCTTTCAGTATTTGCACGCTATTGTCTGTTTATATAATGGTTCCTTCGTGTTTAGGTACCATCATTTGAACTGGGGGTATGTCGCTGATTAATAGCACGATTGAACAGTAAAAAACCGTTATTGTTCGTTGACTAGCCTGTGACAATCTCGTGCGCATCAGAAAATTGGGGTCAATTGCTCGCAAAAAACTTAATGGATAGCAATCAAGTCTCATAGGCAGACGCTGGTTGATTTGCGTCAACGCTAATTTATATACCGAACTGGTAGCGTCACCACGCTTCAATACCTATAGTATTAAACTTCAAGGTTGGAAAATGTACTCTGATCAAGGTCACAAAAGGTCACTCGATAAAAATATCATAAAAAACCGATTTGCGTTAATTTTATATACCGAACTGGTAGCGTCTAATACCTATAGTATTAAACTTCATCCTCTGACGTAAAAAGGTCAGATAAAAATATCATAAAAAACCGATCGTTAATTTAACGTTGCCTAATAAAAACATCCACGTAAATAGATAACCCCATAAAACGAGGAATTAATAGCAGTTGATCTTTGCCTTTCCTGTATTAATACTAGCTGAGGTATTGATCCAGCGTTCGGGGTAGGCTGCCATGTCGAGACTGGGAAGCCCTTAAACTCATATCGGTAACAAATGTAACAAGTATTGGGGTAAACCCAATACTTGTTACAATATACGAATTTACCTCTAAAATTATATGTTTTTGAAATATCTCTATAGTTGAATATATAACTGCTTATAACTAGCTACGCCAATGACGACATTGCTGAAAATAAACAATTAGATATGTAATAAAAAATTCGAACGTAGGATGTTGGCAGTTAGCATTGTTATCATGTAAGTGATACCTGGAGTTTAGTATGAACGTTCTTCAAAATGTTTTTCAAGCATCCAATCACTTCATGACCTCCAGATTCCAACACATTCACACGCTCGCACACATTCACACATCTGGAAGGCGTGTTAGTGCACATGCACATAACAGTGAGTAAGCACACGAACACACAAGGATATTTGTCGCTGTGTGCGTGATGGAATGCGATTCATTTGAAAGGCGCCAGTGGAGACGTAAGCCAGTCACCTGACTACCGTCTCGACCAAGACCACAACCCCATGACTGGATCGTCATCTGATATTTTGCATACTCACCATTCTGTACTCTGAGACGTTATTAAAATCAGAATCGGAAAAATCGCTATCTTTGCAAAACGAATTAATGAGGAATATGTCGAGTAGGTTACCATATTCAAAGAACAATAATAATTGCCTTCCATGTTATAATGTGGACCAGGGTTGCATTTTTTTTTAGAGTAAGTACAATTACCTTCCTACATCAGATTAAGGAGCCGGAAGTTTGTCCGGAAATCATAGAAAACAACGGAAATGGGATGACATGCCATCGTAATACATATGTGCCAATAATTTGACGGATGTTGGTAGGTTGTTTGAGGAAAGTGTCTTTATATTCGTCTCAGTAAAAGGTGTGGCAAAGACTATGTAATAGTCGTAGGTGAATTTCGGTGAAAAATGACTCATCTGATGATTCACAAGATGGCACCTACCCTACCCACAGTAACCACACACTTTTATTCCGTAACTGACTGTGTGAAACATGTAGGAGTAGGTACACTGTATATGTATAGTGTATATGTAGTTGAAGTATAAAATAATAATGGAAATTAGGCACAATTAATTTTCGCCGTCAGATACTTACCTATATCCAGCACGGGAAGCATGGTCGCGCGATAGACGATAAAATAGCCTATCGCACTATTTGTAAGTGCGATAGGGACGGCCTGATATTTTATCGTCTATCGCGCGACCATGCTTCCCGTGCTGAAGCCGCACTTTAACACCTTGACAAGAGATAAAATTGAGCATTTCTTACTTTTTTGCCATTTTTTTTATTTTGTTTTTTTAGGGAATTTTAGGTCAATTGTACTCAGAATCACGAGTACTTTCAATCTCACTGGGAGACAAAAAGTATCCCAGAATTTCCATACATTTTTGTTACTTTCCTCTTTTGTTACCCCACACAACATGTACGTAAAAAGGTAATGATTCTGAGTAGAAATAGCATAATTTTTTTCAAAAATATCACATTTCATAAAAGTGACGAAAAAAAAAATGAAATGGTCAATTATGTAACTAGGCATAGAAGAGTGATCAGTCATATATGTACTTATTTGTGAGCAGCTTGAAAGCTGCGATATTTATTATACCTAATATTATACCTCAGCAATTCCCGAATAGTTTGTACATTTGGATCACGTCTCCGATTTGGATAAAAATTGGTAGGCTGATAGAGTCCATGATGCTGAGCAAGATCCACTAGATTTCCCAAAATGTCCTAGGTTGATTGTATGAAACTTTCCTTTTTTGTTACCGAAAATGTATAGAAATCTGGTAACAAAAAAGGAAGGTTTCATACATAACTACATAGGACATTTTGGGAAACCTAGTGGATCTTGCTCAGCATCATGGACTCTATCAGCCTACCAATTTTTATCAAAATCGGAGACGTGATCCAAATGTACAAACTATTCGGGAATTGCTGACCTGCGCTCCGGCTGGTCGGTAGGAATAAAGTATAGGTACAGTATAATAAAGAGTACTATCGTACAGTATGGCCACTTCCGCTCCCCGCTGAAAGTGGCGCTCACCCCCTCTCAGTTACCTTACAGTTACCGCCTGTCAAAAACGCGAACAGTCGACCTGTCATATTTCACTCATACAAGCATAGTACGCGTTCACCTACACGAGTTTAGACTGTGTGTTAGGAACGCGCCTCTTTCATATATTTGATCGCCAGTGTGAGGTGTGGTATAGGTAGGTAGCTATTAGATTACTGAGGCACCGACTTCCATTTGGGGTACCCGGCGAATTATAAAGTTTCCTTTTTTAAATTTATACATCTAGAGAAGAAGTACATACCTGGGCACAGATTATTAATAAGTTACTAACGTAACAGATCCTTCACTTGCCCGCAAAACGACAAATACCTACGCTTTATTTAACTAATACTAACAAGTTACTACGTAAAACTCAGAAGAAGTAGGTAGTTAGGTACGCCGTACGGTCACTTGTTCATTCGAATGAACGGCTAGCGTGTACAGTCTGCTGCAGAGAAAAGTAGACCCCCCTGCATACAAATTTGTACAAGGGGGTTTACTTTTCTCTGCAGCTGACTGTACGTGTAGGGTGTAGGTAGGTACATATTTAACGCGCGACTGAGAGCGAGTGACGTAAGGCTGACCTGGGTATCTTTTGCACAGAATGTGCAAGAAATTATATCAGTTCGAAAAACCAATACTTAGTCATTAGTGGACCAGTGCAAAACTGTTCCACGTGCTCCAATATTTGAGTAGAAACTTAGAACAGTTAGGAGCTCCTAGGACCCAAATTGCAGTCTTCACGAGCTCAGGCAAGTAGATGAGGAAACCAGCGTATCGAGACCTTTATATACTTTATACAGGCATTGGAGATTGGAGAATGATTTTATAGGTAGATCTACCACAACGTATCATCTCCATAGTACCTACTTAATTATAAAGTTTTTCAGGATAAGAAATTCGAGTTTCCATAATATATTCGAAACTTCGAACAAAATACTCTCCTATATTCGACAATATGAAATCCCAGTACATGTACTCAGCTGTTTGAGTGAATATTTAGAATATCAGATCAGGCCGGTTCCGTGCAGCTCTTTAATTAGAGCATTTAGCACTTTCAGCGATTCCGATCTGATTAGCGGTCTGTAGGAGATGTCACCGGTTATTGCATGTGAGAAATTCACGAACACATAATTTGCAAGTTTATTGCGATGCTGTTTTGTTTGTTACATCATCTGTAAAATACTACTAAAAATCTTAAACCATCACAATTTTCAACCGAAAGTATTATGAATATACAGTATGTGCCGTTCAAAATTATACGGATTTATATAAAATTTTAATTAGATTTTTATAAAAAAAAAATACAAAAAAAATGACACTTGACCCCGACGTGATTTGAACACGCAACCTTCTGATCTGGAGTCAGACGCGCTACCGTTGCGCCACGGAGTCATTGAGGTTAGGGGCGAATTTACTATACACTATTCAAATGTATTATAAATGACATGTGCCTTTTACTTTTTTCACCGACTTTTTTATTTATTTACTTTTTTTTACACAGTAGTACAAGAAGTGGTTCATTATATGCCAGGTCGAAACTTCGGATGGCCATCTGGGGACCGATTGTTGAATCTCGAATGCATGAATTCGCCGTTCGAAAGTCTGTGGAAAACGACGTAATGCTACGACTTTCGAACGGCGAATTCATGCGTTCGAGATTCAAAAATCGGTCCCCCGCCCGTACTGAAAAACGTCGTACGATACACGTGCGAAAAGGAAATTCGTAACTCGTTCGCACTCGTTTCGAACTTCCTTTTTTACGCGCTTGTATCGTATAGGTATAATGTGTTATTTTGATTTTATTAATAATTAATTAATAAAATTATCGTTAAGCGGTCCTTTTTCTACTTATTAGGTAGAAATCTAGAAATAATTTATCAACTTAATAACAAAGCAAAAGCTATTAGGACGGATGTAATGCCTTCTTTACGAGTTAATTTTTTATTTTGTTAATTTAAAACTAATGTAGAAGTAGCTATATGGGTATTAATCAGAGGTATTAATACTGCACCTTTTGGGTTTTGCAATCCAAAAAATATAATTTAGTGTGTAACCTACTTTCCAGCACATGATTTCAGTGAAAATATCGATTTGATTACTCGCGTTCCCGTTGCGCGATAACGCGATACCAAATCACACCTTGGTAAGTATTAGGTTTAAGTACCCTACCTATAATTATCTAATAATTCGTATGATTACAGTACCTAAGTATTATAGCAAAATTACCACAATTTAATAAAAGAACTTAGTTAGCCCTAAAAATTATTAAGCCATTATTTTTATTTCGGGCAGTTAATACTTATTTTCCCGTTGGGATAGGCGATACCTTTTAGGCAGTTCAGGTATTTTTTTAACACTTACCGGCAGAAGGCATCCTTATTCCTATTATTATGTGTTTAAGGTTTCTATATGAGACATAATATTATGTAGGTACTTAGGCAACGAAAAGGACAAGCACAAACATACCTCTAACAAAAATCGCTTGTAAACAATGATTATTCAATGGATCAGTTCAACCAAGTTTTAACTCTTGCTACAAAGTACAAATAAGAATTACAGACCTTTTTTTTTACTAATTTTGAATAAATTTGAATGAAACAGCGTTTTAGTTCCGCTTCATTCGATAGCAAAGTTCGTTTTTACGTTTTTATGACTGTCTCAAAATAGCTTATAGAACGTATTGCGTAATTTCAACGAAGATAGCAAGCGCCCCTGTGGCCTAATGGATAAGGCATCGGCCTCCTAAGCCGGGGATTGTGGGTTCGAGTCCCACCAGGGGTAAAGCATACTTTTTGATTAATTAGCTTAAAATAGGTTTATCTTTTTTTAAACAAATAATTTATTATAAATAAATGCTTTATTTTTACATTGCTGTAACCATAACAAATTTGATAATACATTGAGTCATGAGTATGTATCATTTAAAGTGCATTAGTGCACTAAAAGTAAAAACCATCAAACAAGTTATTTTTGGAAATATGCTGAGCAGAACAGATCAACTGTAGGTCAGGTTAAGGAGTATGTAACCTGCAGTTTTATTTATTTTTGCTCCTTAAACATGCGGAGCCTACACGTAATAATCAGCACATTACACATGATACTGTCAGACTGTCACATCCGGCTGAAATTAAAGATGACTGATTTTACTAAATTTTATTAGACGCAAACAAGCACTATTTTTTAGGGTTTTTTTTATTGTATGACTTATACTTATCCCGAAAAGACACAAGAAAATGGACAGATCTAATTTATTATATTTACAAAACCTTATCATCAACAGAGTTGTTACATTTGCAGTCCATAAATACACATAATTATGAAATAAATAAATAATTGCAGTTTCCAATGAAGAGAAATTCTCGATGCGGATCCACGTAGAGGCAGACACCGCAAGCCTGAATGCTGTATGTAATAACCCACTTGGTTTGGAAAGCGGCAATCGTTATCTGTTGAAGATATAATATTATTACATTTTATAAGAATAAAAATGTCATTAGTACTAATTATACTTACAAATGTGTGGACTACTTCCATATGTCATGTCAGAAAGTTTTAATATTAAAAGGTTATTGAACTTATTGAACTTTAGGGCCCGTTTATAATATTCAATTCATCTGTTTCTTGTGGAACACTTTTACATTATAAGAACTAGTCGTTATTTTAGACCCTCCGTCCAACGGCGCCGTGGCTTAGTTGGTTAAAGCGCCTGTCTAGTAAACAGGAGATCGGGGGTTCGAATCCCCCCGGGGCCTAGGTTCCCTGGTAGGGAGCTGAATTTCGTTTTTTTTTTGTTTATGGTACTCACTTGCGCAAAAATTTTCCGTAGCCGTAGCGCTTACTTCAAAATTTACTGGAATGCAGAAGTCTATAGACGCACAAGGTGTAGTGATATTGAAAGTGTGCAGATTTCTTTGAGGAATTGTTTGACAATTCCGCGATGCTTCTGCGCCACGCCAACTACAGACCAAAAGTTCTCCGTGGCCTTGATTGCGAAACTGAAAA
Organism: Leguminivora glycinivorella; assembly: GCF_023078275.1. Lineage (NCBI taxonomy): Eukaryota > Metazoa > Arthropoda > Insecta > Lepidoptera > Tortricidae > Leguminivora > Leguminivora glycinivorella. The sequence continues at coordinate 15,422,533 of NC_062974.1, read as the reverse complement.
CACAAAATATATTTTACTTTGCATAAATCCACCTATTGTTTAATTTTAGTACTTAGGAAAGCGTGTTATAAGTTCGTCTCTTGGACGTTCATAGATACGAAAACAGATGGCGTTGTAGTCATGTCGTTTGTGCTGCCATCTATCTATAAGAAACAAACTAATGAGTTACATAGATAATCCGTCAGATGGCGTTGTAGTAGTACTAATGTTGAGGCTATTTGAGTCTTTAATTTGCCTCTTGATTGAGGAATCTCTGTAACGTCTTTTCGCCCAAGTACCTGCTGAATCGATTTAGATAAAATTTGTCACCTGTAGATAGTTTGACTGACACTATAGACATATATAACTCCGTATAGACAGATGAAGTCTAAGAAAAAAACGTACTTCAGTACCATACAGAAAAAGGTACGGTGGCCTAGATGGCATTACACCTTTGGGGTACGCTCAGCTAGATGGCGCTAATATTAATATTTGACATTTTAACACATATCGCTGTGAGCTGTGAGTGAGAGCTAAGAATATGGGCCAAATTGTCAAAACTGAGGTTCAAAAGTTTTAAGCCTGTGTCAAAATATGGCAGTCTTTGCACTGTGATTACACATACTTCGACAGTAGCTCTCTATAATACTCGATCCTCTTTGCTGACACAAACACAGCTCAGGGTGTCCACTACTAAACCCAAAAATAAATTCCCTGACTTTTCCCTGACTTTCCATGACCGTTTAAAAAAATTTCCCTGACCAAATTTTCATTCTATGACGACATTTTTACCACTTTTGCTGAGGGTAGCAAAAAATGGAAAAAAGTAGTTTTTTTTCTGGAATATGTTTGTTTTTTAAAGTACGAAATATCAAAATTTGCAAGGAAGTTCATACTTTTATACCTATGGTTTTTTTTATCTTTATGTTAACTATTAAACTTTAATTTTTGGTTTTATAAAACTAACATTAATGAAATCTGTAGTTGGCAGTTATCGCTACACCAGTACTTTTGGCTACACCAGTTGCCGGCCCGTTCACTCTATCAAGGTAGAGCTAGTGAGTTTCGGCGCCCTTGGATACGGCACGGCAGAAAAAAATATCGCGAGCGTAGCGAGCGCGAAATTTTTTCCCCTTTTATACGTCCCTGGAGCTGATAGTAGTTATTATGTAGGTACATAACATATCAAACAAAATGGGGTACAGTCTATCAGGGCAGAGTCAGGAAAGCAGGCTTGAAATGAAAACGGGATTTCGAGCGTAGTGAGCGCGAAATATTGACTAACTAAAATATGTGACCTATGTAGAAATAGCAAACGCGAGCGAAGTGAGCGCGAAATTTTTCTCTGTTGTCAGCGTCGGGATGCTCGTAGGTGTTTTGCCACTACATGCCTTTAGGTTTCCAAGTGCTTTGAAGTTCTCTCATCGTCACGGTTATTATCCTCCTATGCCCCTTTGACTCATACAAAATTGCGCCTCTATGTGACGATTTACACTATTGGCTTAATGAGGAACTCCTTTGGATTGTCGGATAGATACTTAGAATTTTGACAGCGATATAACTTTGTCTTTGTTGTTCGGCCTCGCAACGTGGTTCGTCAAGGGCTAGAATCCCCCTTTCACGTCGCCCCAGCAAAAGCACCTACCTCATGAATGTTGTACATGGTGACATTGTGGTGCAACTTTCCAGTTAATCTGAATCACAATAACTGAATTTATTCCTGACCCCCCTCGCCATTTTAGAATATGTGGGTGGGGTACGCAATGTAAAAAAAATATCTGGATTTTTCCACATTTTCGATATCGGGCCGGATAAATTAAGGTCAGCTAGAGCATGAAGATATCCCTCATTAGCAATCACTGGGATGGAAGCCAGGTACTATATTTGTTAAGAGACAATTCTAAGTTGCCTTAAGATCATTACCAGGAATCCATCTTTGCTGTCATGGATGTGGCCAACCCAAGAAATCATATTATTTTTTCAATGCTTTTTGATTTTTTTCTTGATGCCAAATTTTTCCCTGACCCCCAAATCATTTCCCTGACTTTCCCTGACTTTCCATGACCACTATGAGCTTCCCTGACTCTTCCCTGACTTTCCCTGACTTTCCAGAAAGTGGACACCCTAACAGCTAAATAATGTTATGGAATGTCTTTTAGTACTAGCGGCTGACGCTGAAACTCATTCTGCTCCTTAAGACCAAATACCTACTAAATAATGGCAGTATAGGTACTATTGCACTAATAGAATAATAACCTAACCACAAAATTAAAATTTTGAAAAACCCCCTACCGCGACATAGTGGACCGATTTTCATGAAACATGACTAAGAACACTCCCGACTGATTCAGCTTTCAAACAAAAAAACTAAATTTAAATCGGTTCATCCGTTCGGGGGCTACGATGCCACAGACAGACACACACACACAAACAGACAGACATACAAACAGACAGACACGTCAAACTTACAACTATATTAAAAAAATAATATTTTATACCTGCACATTGATTAACGGTTGCTCCGTCAAATAGAAGGGATGTATGCGATATGACCGTTTGATGCCCGGTGCCAGTACGAAATCCTCGTACGGTACCAGGTTGAAGACTGTGTCGTTGAACGGGCATTGGGCGCCAAAGATTCTGGTCGGAAGATCGTTTTCCTTCAAATAGAGATCGATGGCATTTACCGCATCCATGACGTTTGTCGATTCTGTCTGTGAAATTTGATAAGTAGTTTTGGTTTTCGATATTAGATTAGGAGGTTTGACACAAATACCTACATTTTATCATATAGACATGTGAAACATTAATTTGACTCCATAAGATTAAACATAGAAAAGCCTATTAACCCTTCGATTCGAGTCCCAGCGACATCATATGATGTCAGTAAAATATAAGTAAATACGTATAAATGCTTGGGGCTCGAAGGGTTAAGAGTGAGGGCAGCACCAGACGTGCACCTAATAGGCTAAAAGTATTGTACCAACTAGTTGACCTCAGTGACTAAATCTGAAAAATATTTACCTGCAAAAATATCTCAGAATAATCCATATACTCGTTATTGATATTCTGAAACGGCACCAAGTCCGTCGAAGCATAAGCGAAGTATATATCGAAGAAGGAACTCCTCAAAGAGTGCATCAGTTCCCTGGCCCGTTCGATATCGTTGGCAGACGGCCGATCGCTTGGACTGATTATGAGGACCACTGTACTTATAGCAGCGGTACTGTTCTGCTCAAGAATTGACTGGTTTTGAGCATGCTGAATGACTGTTGAGATTACGTTGGGGATGTTCATACGATTTGGCCCTGTTGGAGAAGAGTATTGTTAAAAAATAGTAAATGTTTGGTAAGTTAAGGAAAGTTCAAAGACTTTTTCAGCTCTCTGGTTCGTGGACAAAAGCGAACGTTAGCGTTATAAAGAATGATTATATGCATGCTGAATAACAGTTGAAACTACGGTTGAGTCCTGTTGGAGAGAAGTAAAAAGGAGTAGAAAATAATAGGGGCGCCACCGTCTATGCGAAACGGTTTGCATATGGCAACTATTTTGAAATATTTGGACACTTTTCAATGAGAATAATATGATAAAAAAAATTAGTTCCTTTTCTACTCTTTTTTTTGCCAAGCTGTAGAGTTAGAGGACATTTAGTTAAGAATTATTAATTAATCCATTAAATAAGTGTCTCATTTGATGTAGAATTAGTAGATGGAGGAGTTGAAAGACTGATACAACATACAATCGTCAGTGAAGTTGCTAATGCTAGTGAACACGGCGGTCAGGTTGTGGGCCGGAGGAGCGATCCATCGACCAGTGTTCCCGTGCAGCAAGCCCAATGTGCTCCGTTCTAAATCTAGCTCCAGTGCGTCTCCCACCCATCTGTAAAATAACAACTACTTTAAAACTTGTTCAAAACTGACACAGAACGGCAACTAAAACCAGACAAGAAAAGAAGGATCCAGTCATAAGATTTCATTTAGGTACGGAGTTTTAAGCACAAAATAAATACCCCCGTACAGAAAGAACACAAGCTTCTTAAAATAACTAGTTAACCTATAGTTTCGACTATTTAGGGTTGTCAAAAATCAAGTATGTAGGTAATTATTTTATTCGTGGTCGCGCACGGAAATCACCCGATAGGGACAGCATCCGACCGCTGGTGTAAGGGAGATTTTTGAGTCCAAAAGTCAGGCTTTTAATCTGTAGATTATGAACTTACGAGACAAATTGTTCCACATCGTATTGTTTCCACGCACCATCCGTCGCAATCACGAGATTCATCTGAGGCGTACTGCTCGGTCCTTTACATTCTCTGTGATGTTGACTAAAAATTGTTGCTGAAACCAGAATCAAGTTGCTATAACAAGCTTGTATCATTTTAGTGCCTAAGTCACAAGTCACAACTGCGTCTCTGTCATTTGTGTGAAAAAAGTGTGTAGGTACCTATCTTAAATCGTAACATAACTTACTTCAACTAGTTCCTTTAACATATGTAGGTAGGTACGGTTAATGACAGGGGCTAATGACACCAAGTTCAGGCAAATAATTTGAGAACTAATAAGAGTTTTTTAACCGCCTTCCAAATCTCAAGGGGAGGGGTTCTCAATTCGTCTGTATTTTTTTTTTTAATGTTTGTTCCTCGATATCTCCGTCGTTACTGGACCGATTTTGAAATTTTATTTTTGATTGAATGTATATGCATACAGATTGGTCCCATTTTTCTGAATCTGAATGTATATGCATACAGATTGAACCCAGTTCTGATGATGGGATCCTGGAGAAATCGAGGGAACTCCTCAAATCTGAAAGGCATACATATGGTGATTTTTGCTTTTTTAAAGGAACAGCATGCATTTACGTACGGAACAGTGACATTTGGTGCAGTGGAACTCCTGATGATGGTCAGAATGGAACTCCTCAAATCTGAACGACACACTTATAGTGACTTTGGTATTTTTATAAGAACAGCATGCACTTACGTCCAGAACAGTGACATTTGGTGCAGTGGAACTGCTGATGATGGTCAGAACGGAACTCCTCAAATCTGAACGGCACACTTATAGTGACTTTGGTATTTTTATAAGAACAGCATGCACTTACGTCCAGAACAGTGACATTTGATGCAGTGGATCTGCTGATGGAGAGTGAGCCGCCCCTGGTTAGAGTTCCGTTCTGATAATCATTCTGTAAGTACTTCTGAATCATCCAAATTTCGAAATTGGTTCAGAAATGACGGAGATATCGAATAACAAACAATAAAAAATATACAGACGAATTGATAACATAATCCAACATTTGAAAGTATTTATCACCAGAAGCCCAAAGGAAGGCGGTTTTTTTTTTTTAATTATTTGCTGATTGACTCTTCTTTTGGATAGTGATAAGCATTTTTCATTTAAGTACCTAGGCATCAGCAGCGGCTGGTCCATACAAGCCGATTCCCACCGGCTTGCTTAAAATTGATTACTAGTAAAGTACCTACCTAATGTTAAGGTAGGTTTCTTTTTGCTCAGTGTTGCCTAGAAGAAATTTTCACCAGCCGCCACTGCTAGGCATATTACACCCACTCCCTAAAAATATAACTTACTTAGGTATTCAGTAAAAGCAGAAACAGCGGCATCGCTGATCCGATTCATTTTCTCCACAGGAATGTACACTCCGCCTTGCGTAAGATACAACACATGAGCGAATCTAGAAGTCTCCGTAGCCAAGGTGCTACTGTCCACGATGGATTTGAACAGCGACTGGCGGTTGCAGGCCTTCACTCGCGGCTCGAACGACACGCCTTCGTCGGAGTAGTACATGTCGAGGACTTGGGAGAGCCGGAGGGAATTCCTTTGGGAAATCCATGTGGGTAAATAGCTCGCTAATATTAAACCTGAAAGACAATATTTCACATTTTAGTGTCTGTTTTTAGAGCATAAAAGAGAATAATATAAGAATAATGTAATCGTGGGCCCTGTGGTGGTCTTTACCCCCTCTTATAAACGTTCACTAAGGTTAACAATCCGATAAAAATTGTTTGTCCTTTTCTATCACACCAATACGTCGGAAAGGTACAAAAGATTTTTTACGGCTTGATAACTTTATTGAACGTTTATGAATAAGAGGGTAAGAATTTCACCATCCCTTTTCCTTCCGTGTGTTGATGCTGGACCCACTCGAGGGCCTTGATTAACTACTTACTGCTAAAACTCCTAGAATCATGATCCTTACCATCGATGCCAGCCAGTATCTCAGCATCACTAATCTGCCAATCTACGTTAGAGCTGTTCTGAGGATACATGAAGTAATTTCGAGGCAGCATCGTGTCGTTCCATCGGTTGTTGCTGCCGATAACTAGACGTTGCGAAGACGGACCGACTCGAGGACCTTGGTTCACTACTACTTCTGCTAAATCCCCTGAAACAATTATAATGCTATTCAATATTGAAGTATAGAATATTAAAAGAATCGGGACTCTGGGACAATAAGGGACCTATTGTAAATACTCCTGAAAATCGGCAGGGAGTTTATCCCTCTCCTGTTGTGGGCTAGTCATAACATAGAGTTTCTTGTATTTTTCTCCACCACATACTAAACTCTAAAAATAGCTTAATCATTCATACGTGCTAAAGTAGCGACATAGATACATTACTAATATCGGGCTCATCCTTCCGCTCCTGGCCGTCGAGGGTCTCAATGTCCGAGTGCCACGAGCGGCTCGGCCACGTCCGCCTTATTCACGTCTGCGTTCAAGATGGCCGCGACAACACATATTAATAAACTCTAACAATCATACCTGCTAAAGCAGCAACATACAAATTACTAATATCCGGTACATCCCTCCCCCTACCACTCCCCCTTGGTCTCAGCCACGTCTGCCTTATACACGACCGCGACAACACACATTAATAAACTCTAACAATCATACCTGCTAAAGTAGCAACATACAAGTTACTAATATCCGGCACATCCCTCCGCTCCTTGCCGTCGAGGGTCTCAATGTCCGAGTACCACTCCCCCTTGGCCTCGGCCACGTCCGCCTTATACATGTCCGCGTTCAGGATGTCCGCGACAACACACATTAATAAAAGTTAACAATCTTACCTGCTAAAGTAGCAACATACAAGTTACTAATATCCGGCACATCCCTCCGCTCCTGGCCGTCGAGGGTCTCTATGTCCGAGTACCACTCCTCCTTGGCCTCGGCCACGTCCGCCTTATACACGTTCGCGTTCAAAATGTCCGCGACAACAAACATTAATAAAAGCTAGCAATCTTACCTGCTAAAGTAGCAACATACAAGTTACTAATATCCGGCACATCCCTCTGCTCCTGGCCGTCGAGGGTCTCTATGTCCGAGTACCACTCCCCCTTGGCCTCGGCCACGAGCGGCTCGGCCACGTCCGCCTTGTACACGTCCGCGTTCAGGATGTCCGCGACTGCCACCCGCTGCGGTTCTAAGGCTGCGGCCACGGCTGCTATTAGGGTACCAGAGGATATTGTGCCCCAGTCTGTCTTTATCACGCCGACTTCTATTGGGCATCTGCTGATGACTCTGGAAAAGTAAAAGGTGTTGTTAAAATAGTCTAGTAAGCACATTTCACTGTCAACATCTTACTATGGCCGATGTTGGTGCAAGCAGAAAATACCGTACCTATAAAGCAGGCCACGTCTTCATTCAATTTGACATTCCTGGCGTATCAGCATGGTCCTGGCGACCATGCGTGCCTGCCGGAAGAGCATTTAGATAATAGATACTTATTATGCAAGAAGGCTACGTGGAGTCGAATCATCAAAAATAAGTAAGTAGTTTTCCACCCTGAAAACAGAGCTATTAAGAAAGGGGCCCTAACACTTTAACCGCAATTAGGCCTATAGATAAGTCTCCCGTTGGTAAGTTAACTGTTGGTAAGGGTATAAGCATATTTACTAACCTACTCTCATTATGCGCCAAATGCTGCATCTGCTCGCTGGCTAGCGGACAAACTCTGTCCTCATCCCCCCTCTCCCAATGCCGCACGGACCCACTCATCATAACATGCAACAGACATTTCTCCTCAACCGACAGGATCTCCGGGTCCAAAAGGTTCTGAGTCGGCAGGAACAAGTCCATGAGGAGCTTGTACTTGTTGAATTGGAAGCCTGAAGCTCGATAGGGGGTGACGAACTCAGTTTCCACGGCGTTCGCGGCTTCTTCTATGCCGTCTAGACGAAAACTGGAAGTAAGTAGAAACAGTTTCATAGTCATAGATTTAATTTGACCCACTAGTAGATGAGAAATAACTGCCCAGTCGTAATGTTATTGTTCGAGCCTTGACCAGATTTTGTTGTGGGCAGTTTTCAGTACACAGCCACACGTTGCTGGAACAATCTCCCGTCACCAATTACAAATGTAGGTAACTTGTGTTAAAATTTTAAATATAAACTAAAACTACGCCTGCTGCTTATTCCTACTAGAGACATAATAAAAAAACTTAAGAATAGATTTCTCACCTTCTAAGCAAGGAAGTGCTAAACAGTCTCATGTCTAGTGCATGGTTGACTTCTAGTTTCTTCAACAGCGACAGAAAGACGTCGAGTCTCCGCGGCGCCCCCAGCGCTGGTCCGCCGCTCCGGTAACATGGTAGGAGGTGCTCTGGCAAGCTGGAGAAGACCACGCCTTCGGTGACTGCTGAAACATATAGAAAATGAGAGTTTTGAATGATTCACGGTTATTTTCATTAGACTTATATTGAGCGGGATATAGACCGTGATTACCTTTTTGATTTTTGTCGAGATCAAAAACGTAATCACGGTCTATATCCCGGTCAATATAAGTCTAATATAGAAAATGATTTAAAAGATCATACTGTCGTCAACTCGTCATATACATACAACCTGGCAATAAAAAAAAGAATTAAAAATAAGTGGCAACATCGCAGTGTTGTCTAGCTGTTATCTCACACAATATAAACATATTAATTTGAAAGTGTTGACATAACACTACGATGTTGGCATTTTTATTAGTTTTTGCCACACTGTACGGTGTACTATGTGCGAATACCTCGTTGAAAGGCAATGCCTAATAAAACATCTTATTTAGAAATTAAGAGGAGTGATACCTACGATCGGTTATACAAATTATAAAGGTTAGCAGTTTCTAAAATGTATCTGTCTCTGGTGACATATACCTAGTGTTTGACAGACGCGTTTCTTGTAAGAAAGGGATGAATATAGATCGGACTCGCTCAACTTTATGTTATCAGCAAAATCATACAACACGCTGTAGGTATCTTAATTTTATACAAGTATTAATTTAAAAAGTTTGTACTTACCACAAATGAAGCTGATTATTAAAAACAATACGGTTTTACTCATGTTCACTGTATGTGTTCATTTGTTTTAACCTAAGTATAACCTATGTTTATACACGGGAGTGCCGTGGTCGCTGCGTAATGTAGATATCTGATATCTTATCTACCCAGAATGGGTGAGCAGATAGCCGCCGGTAAAGCCATTCTTTACGAATTATTCATCCAATACATATTTGACATTAAAAAGCGCACTTAAGTTAAATTCAACGCCTAATCTAAATGTAATTTTGTTAGCTATAACGCCTATAACAGCAAGCGCATAATAATTACCTATACATTTTCACTTTGCAACATAGGACTTAAATACAGTACCTAATTGCTACCTAATAAAGTTCTTAAAGTTATAAACAAATCATAAGGATAAACAATTTATGGTAATTGTCTCAACTCAATCGTGCCTTTTGTAACACCAACTTCAACTTCACGCACACAAGCGAGTCATGTAAACGGACCATAGGCCCTGTGATACTTTGTACTGAAATTAGAGGGTCAGGTGGTTGTCAAATGTGCTGTGTGCTCTAAACTTTAAACTATCATAACTAAAAATAAGATCATACAAATCGTCACTACTTTTAAAAAACCTCGTATCTCACGCTGTTCCTCAAAGTTAAAACGCAGTAAGTCTATATGCATTCCATACATACTTACTACAATTTTCTTTTCATTGACAGGCGAAGATACAAGTTTTTTTAAAAGTAGTGACGAAATATGTATGTGACGTTATCTGGGCCGTATTTGTACACGTACATCGCTCATGACGCCGTAAGCGCCTTCGACAATAAGGTCCCTTTACCTAGATAATGTCACATATATCTGTATAACAAATTTGGGAAAAGTTATTTATAAGAGGAAATTATTAAAAATATGTTCTTTTATTGACTTCAGTACAATCGTAGACACTAACTAAATTCTAAGTTGTGATAAATAAGACAGTCCTTTTTACTCAACATTTGAACGTGAAACAAAAAAACTTCTATTTCAATTGCAGTAAGTTAATATACAATTCTTATGTGTCGTATCTTGTCACCAAACATTGTTACTTCCACAAATTGTGGTGCAGCATTGCCACATTAAATTAATATATATATCCGAAGCCAGCTGGAATACTTAATTAGGATTAATAACAGTCAATTATGATCATCTACTTGAAAACACATGTACGAATTCCTTTATTTCTACCGGAATCCCAGGGTACGTAGCCGAATGGCACAAACGCTTACGAAACGAAACGCTCGCAGATATCTATCTCTATCGCTCTTGCGTATTGGCACGACAGAGCCAGACTGCGTTTCGTTTTCGTCTCGCGTCGCAGAAATGCCATTCGGCTACGGCACCTGAAAAAGTTACGATGTCTGCTTGTCACACAAATAACTGCCTAACTGATACTATCTTTATTCACTTTTAGATTTGAATAATGGTATAGCTACTTAGTTCGAAAATATAAACAAGTAATACTTTTACATGTGACAAAGTGTAATGTAACAAATATATTTTTCATTTATGTATTATGTTTCTTAACATTAGAACTCTGTTGATAAGAATGACAATGAGTTGTTAACATCATTCAAGATCCATTTTTTTATAAATTGTATTTGAAGTAACGTACTTTAACAATAGTTAACAGTTGATGATGAGTATAGCATTTTGTTCATTTTAAAATATTAAATTAATAATTGACTAAACAAGTTAAAAACCTTATTTGCTTTAACAAATTCATGTGCAATGTACCTATACAAAACTACTGTAATGTAAAAATTAAGTAAGTTAATTACTTGCCACACAATTGTCAACCAAACAAAGAATTAGATTAGACTATCCTGTATTAGGCACAGTACTTGTCACCGCAATATACAATACTTCGATAAAACAGCCCATAAGAAACTAAACTTCTGCTCAAAATTAATGAGCATTCATATAATACAAACTAATAAATAAGAAAATAAAAATTGAGTAAATGCTAATCATAATTAATTATTTTCTGTCAAAAGGTATTCCTCTGTTGGTTACCAAAACCAATGTTCCTAAATTTTTGTAAACAAAACTTTGTTCTAATGAAAAAACTAGGTACCTACAATTAATAACCAACAAGGTTACACATTTTGTCATAGAAAATCACATACTTATCACTGGAATGACACAACTTTGGTACTATCGCAACATTAGTTTGGCAGGTTTTCCATCTACTTCTCTTGATGAGCCATGTTTGAGGGTGAATTCCCTCTTAATAAATGCAAAAAGCAAGTCCGTTATTAAAAATATTTGTGCTGTTGCGAAGGAGAGAGTAACCCCGAAGAAGAAATTAGCATTGGCGGAGCCTGAGTATATCCAGAGGTGCCACACTGCTGGTCCAAGAGCCGAGGTAATGACGAATGCACAACCAACTATGAACTTCTGTTGCATAACTGAAAATGATCGAAAATTGTAGCTTAGTTCAAGTAAATTTTGAAATTAATAGACTGATAATATTAGTACAAAGTAAAATGAGATGTAAATCTAAAATATCTGTTTTCATACTTAGAAACAGCACTTACAAAAACATACATTAGGTTGTAGGACATCTAGATTAAACCAATTCATTAGATTGGTAGACTAAGTAAGTTCATTAAGATTAATTATTACCAAGTAACTTTTAAATATACTTACAAGGAAATAAATGTTTCCACATAGGTAATAAAGCCAAGTAAAATCCAACATCTCCCACACAAGGGTAGGATCGGAATATGGCCGAGAGTGCAATGAGTACCGTAGCCAACAGGACGGGCTCTGACTTAAAACGCAGGGTGAGGGGGATCACATACAGAGCAAAAGCGTTTATTTGGAATGCACACACAAACAGCAGTCTGAAGTGCTCAAACATCTCCGTGAAGAAATACCAGAACAGACCAATGTTTGGTTTTAATTCTGGTACAGTCAATCTGAAAAGATAAACAAACATTTTAGTAATTAATAGAATAGGTAGATAAAGTTTTAGCAGCTAAGCAAATACTAATAAACAAAAATGATATTGAAAGAAATAGTACTTACATGCACCCATAAGTGTTGTAAACATACTGATAGGAACCATTCATGATAAACGCTGAGATGTAAATAAGGAATCCCCAGCACAGGACAAAAACCAGCAAAGTCCTGATATAGGAGCACTTTTTGCAGCCTTTGTTGACATCAGCGAGCAATATGGCCACCGGCACAATGAGCAGCACTGGGTAG